>NC_067420.1:43838350-44138350 GCF_009764475.1 Pristis pectinata
GTTGCAAGCACCCAGCTATTCAGACTGGGGAGGTCCTAGGTCCCACTCCCTGCTTTGAACTTAGAACAGGACAGGAAGAGGCCCTTCGGCCCACCATGTCTGTTCCAACCATGATGTCCATGCTACTCACCCTATCAGCTGGAGTAACATTGGTAGAAGGGTTAGTTGGACAAGGATTGGTATTGGATGGCAAAGGACCTAAGGGCCTGGGACAGACCTGTATCCTGCTGGAAATGCTTGTGTGAATGGCAGACAGAGGATTTTGGCTGTTCAGATATAAACCTGAATACCTAAAGGTGTTGGGTAGGAACGTGGAGGAACAGAGCTTGATTTAATCCATTATTTCAGCAAAGGAACCAGTTAAGTGATCAATCAAGAAAGGTTGTTCATGTGACCATCTTATTCAGCAGTCTAATAGTTTAAAGGTCAGGTTCCTCTGGTTTCTGGGCAGTCTGTGAGCTGATTTAGGCACCAGATATTGTACCAAGCACGGGAAAGAGAGCAGAGGTTTGGGAGCAACACAAAGCTTGTTTCAAAACCAGCAAGAAAGATGTACAATCAGCCCATCGCAGAAATCCAGAATCAGACCAATTAGATCAAAGAGCGACCAGAGGCAGTCTAGACAAACACCATGCCAACGAGAAACTGACCTCTCAATTCTTGACAGAGCCCAGCCTCAGTTACCCCTTTGATGCAGAGTTGTAGGAATTGCTAAAAGTAAATTTGGTTTATCTCATCGTAAATAAAATTATTGCAAAGTGATTAACCTTGGTCGACGTTTACCACTAATTATCTCAAAGAGAGTGATAACAACTTCCCATGAATGGGTTAATGGTGATTAATGCTGTTAGATTTCCCACCAAAGCTCACAGTTTAAGAGCACAAGGTTCCTTAGTTATAGAGTTGTGCTGTGTCCGAGCTGCAGGGAGAGTGATCTGGGAAGGGAAAGATTTGAGGAACTGTCATTTCAATGACAATTCTCTTTGGCTCTCCTGCAGGATTGGACAGTAGAGGGAGTGTGTGTAATAGCAACCTATGTTCTGATATCCAGGGTAGGTTTCTGAGGGGCTGAAATCTTCAGATGGCTTCAGAAAGCTCCTTGCCTTCCATATCTCCCTCACTGTGAAATCACCTGTTACAGAGAGAGCCATTCATAGCCACCAAAGCAGTTCTGAAATAAAATATGAAGCAGTGGCCAGTTTGTGCAGAGTAAGCTCCCATAACATCAGCATGACAATGACCTGGACACCTGGGGACTTCACCACAACCCATACGCCTGGGGTTCACCCCCAACCTGTACAGCAGGGGATTACCCCCCACCCTGTATACCTGGGATTCTCCCCCACCCTGTACACCTGGGACCTCCCCCAACCTGTAGACTTCTAAAGCCCTCCAAATAGTCTCACATGCCCTCTTTCTGTGTCTAACCCATTAAATTCCAAGCCCACCAGATCTTTGGGAATTGTGTTCGAAATCCCAACAACTGTCTAAGTGTAAACATTTCTCTCCACCTCCCAGTGGACCTTTTGAGAATGATTTGAAATGCATGATCCAAACCTATGTACAATTCAGCCCACCTTGTCCATGCCAAACATGTTGGCTAACTGAGCCGGTCCCATTTGCCAGCATTTGGCCCATATCCCTCTACACATTTCCTATCCATGTCCCTGTCCAAATGTCTTTTAAATGTTGTAATTGTACCCTCCTCAACCACTTCCTCTGGCAGTTCGTTCCTTATACGCACCACCCTCTGTGTGAAGAATTTGCCCCTCGGGTCCCTTAAAATCTTCCCCTCTCACTTTAAACCTAGTTTTGGACTCCCCTACCCTGGGGAAAAGACTGTGACCATTCACTTTATCTATGCCCCTCATGATTTTATAAACCTCCATGTCAACCCTCAACCTCCTACACTCCAGGGAAAAAAGTCCCAGCCCATCCAACCTCTCCTTACAATTCAAACCCTCTAGTTACAGTAAGATCCTCGTAAATCTTTTTTGTGCCCTTTCCAGTTTAATAACATCCTTCCTATAGCAGGGTGACCAGAACTTTCACAGTACTCCAAATGTGGCCTTACCAATGTCTTGTACAGATGTAGACCTCTAAAGCCCTCCAAATCATCCCACATGCCCTCTTTCTGTGTCTACCCCATTAAATTCCAAACTGTGGGAATTGTAACACTGTTCGTCTCAGCTCCTGTACTCAGTGCCCTGACCAATGAAGGCCAGTGTGCCAAATACCTTCTTCACCACCCTGTCTACCTGTGTCTCCACTTTCAAGCAACTATGTACCTGCACCCCTAGGTCTTTGTTCTACGACACTCCCCAGGGTCCTTCCAGACCAAGCCCTACCTCTGGTTATGAACTCACTTTCCAGAGAAGCTAGTAACATAGGGACAAGAGATTTGCTTGATCTGTAACCTCATTCATCGAGACCATAGTTGGCTACTTCCCTGTACTGGGCATTTCCCCAAACAGGTCAACAAAGATCTATAACCTCTGACTCAGAAAAGCCCATGGATATGTTCTTGATCCCATTGTCCGCAGGGGCTGGAAACTGGCAACGAGAGCTTTTATAAGGGAGTTCTGTAGACAGATGAGGGAAGTAATTCACAGGGCAACGTAGACAGACTAGAGGAACGGGCCTGATGGGATCCTTTCCTAGCAGCCGGTATGAACTCAAATGGCCCTCTGTTGTATGTTCAATGACACCAGGGCTCTTGATTTCCAAACTTCTACCCGGGGATGCTTTTCACATGAGTTACTCTCTCAAAATCTCATCATCTTGAGGATCGCTCTTGAATTCACCACTTAACTTTCTCTGGCCCAGGGGGCACAGCTGGAATGCTTCCATCCACAAGGCTTCGTCCCCTTCTGCTACAATGACAATGTTTTACAGTCCTTGTCTCAGGTACATGCTTTCTTCACACTATGCATACTCAGCACTCTTTCCCTCACTTCTCCCACTCTATTAAAAATTGACATCAGAAATTGGCCAGCACAAAGGACCTGAGATACATTAGTGCAAATGAAATCCCCAGTAATTAACCTTTTTGTGTGTGCGAACAGAGCAACCTGATGAGTCATCACAACACTGCAGCTCTGTTTCTGATCTCTCACAAGCCGTCCACAGCTTTCCAACAAATGTTCGGTTGATCAAGAAAGAAGGATTTCAATCATGAGGGAGCAGAGGGTGAGGGTGAGGTATCTACCCCTGATGAATGTGTCCAATTCTCCTCACCGCAGATAGGAAGGATGGGCAGGTCCAGGAAAGGGTACAGATCGATTCTCCAGCTTTCACCGTGGGGTCGGACAGGAGAGGCTGGGGTTATTCTCCTTGCAGCAGAGAGGATGAGAAGTGATTTGAAAGAGGTGGACAAGATTGGCACTTACTTAAACAGAGTGGAGCTGATCCCGTCAACAGATAGTTCAGGGGCAAGGAGCACAATCGAGGACTGCTCTAAACCTCCCTGACTCAAGGAGAGCTGGATGACATTCCCATCCACAAAGTTTTGCCTCTTCAAAGATGTCTATTTTTTTACAGGCATGGTGGTGATTATCTGGGACTGGCTGTCTGTAGAGGGTCAAAACAGAGTCGTGGGAGGGAATATCATTAGCACAGGGAAATATCACAGGGAAATGTTGCAGAAAGGAGCTGATTGGTTTGCTCCACTAGGAGCCATCCTGGGCTTGATGGACCAAATGGCCTCCTTCTCTGTCATAACAATTTTTTTTAAGAGAGGTACATCACAGGAACAGGCCCTTTGGCCCAATGGGTCCATGCCAACAACCAACCATCCACTTACGCTGATCCCACATTAATCCCATTTTATTCCCCCCACAGTCCCATCACTCCACCCAGACTCTACCACCCACCTGGACGCCAGGGGCAATTTACAGTGGCCAATTAACTCATCAACCCCATTGTCGTTGGGATGTGGGAGGAAACAGAGCACCTGGAGGAAGCCCACGAGGTCACTGGGAGAACATGCAGACTCCACAAAGATAGCACTAAGGGTCAGGATCAAACCCGGGTCTCTGGTGCTACAAGGCAGTGGCTCTATTAGCTGTGCCACTGATAATTATCTTTCCGTGATTTCCATAACTTGTAAAATCCAGATCATGCCTCAAATGAAGCCTTTCTCCTTGCACTTATTCCTGGGATATCTCACCAATAATCCCCCTGTGCCATGAGGTGGGTGTTGAGGTGTCAGCTGCTGTGTTTGTTGGAATAACACAGGTGCACGTAGAGAGAGGAGGGGCGTTTCTATCTGTATCCTCCAACGGGCAACTTTCAGACCAACTCTTACACTGTTTCCAGTTTTACTTTCCAGTGTGGGACTGGAGTCACATGGGGGCTAGACTGGTTGGTGGAAAAATGACTGAAGGACATCGGTGAACTCACTTCCTCAGAAAAGAGAGCTGATTTAAAGAGAAGCTGAAAGGGCACTTTATGATTGAAACTACAAGAGGGTTAGTAGGTTCATTGTTAATTGCCTCTAGTGCGTGGGTGAGGGGCAGAATCTGAAGGGAGTTGTTGGAATGTGGAGAGAGTAAAGTGGGATTGGTGTAAATGGGTGTTCGGTGGGTTGGTGTGGACCCCACCAACCAAGGGGCCCTTTCCTGACCTGTATGATCTCCACCTCTATAAACTTCTCCCAACACAAGCAGGACACGTTCTCTAAAGATGTAGTGAGTGGAGGATAGTGAAACAAGCCGTAGGAGCAGAATTAGGCCATTCAGCCCATCGAGTCTGCTCCACCATTCAATCATGGCTGATTTATTTTTCCCTCTCAACCCCATTCTCCTGCCTTCTCCCCTTAACCCTTGACAACCTTTCTAATCAAGAACCTATCAACCTCTGCTTTAAATATACCCAACGTCTTGTCCTCTACAGCCATCTGTGGCAATGAATTCCACAGATTCACCACCCTCTGGCTGAAGAAATTCCTCCTCATCTCTGTTCTAAAGGGACATCTCCTATTCTGAGGCTGTGCCCTCTGGTCCTAGACTCTCCCACTACTGGGAACATTCTCTCCACGTCCACTCTATCCAGGCCTTTCAATATTCGGTAGGTTTCAGTGAAATTCCCGCCTCATCCTTCTGAACTCCAGTGAGTACAGGCCCAGAACTATCAAAAGCTCCTCATATGTTAACCCTTTCACCCCCAGGATCATTCTTGGAAACCTCTAAACTTTTTGGAAACAACAAATTATGTGCATAGAAACATGACTCGGTCACTTACTGTAGTTTGGGGATGAGGCTTGATTAACCAGAGACTTGCCAATCATTTCCAGTCTGGTGTGGAATATCCTCATCACTTGGTGCAGCCATTTCCAAACAACTTCTCATGGAATTATTGAAGAGATATAGCACAGAAAGAGGTATTGTTTCCTCTGCAAGAGAAATGTAGCTTGTCCCATTGACCTGTACTTTCCCTGTAGTCCTGCAATATTTTGCTTTTAAGTTGTGTGCCAATTTTGTTCTGAAAGTGGTTACTGTATCCACCTTCACCACCATGTCAGCAATTTTCTTCACATCATTGGTTCCAGTGCTGGTCACCTTTAGTGTTTGGCACCTCATTCTTGACCCTTCCGCTAATGGTAGCTTTCTCTCTATCTGCTCTGTCTAACCTCCACTTTACACCAAGCACCTTTGTCACAACCTCTCAATTTTCCCCAAGGAGAACAATCCCAGCTTTTCCAGCCTAACCCTGTAATGTAATTCCCTCATCCCAGGAGCTATTCCAGTAAATCTCACTTACATCCCTACAAAGCCTTCACGTCTTTCCTAAAGTGCTGTGACCAGTACTGGGCCATTGCCCTGTTGTGGCCAAAGCCTCCACATCCTTCCTATAACCAGCGACCAAAACTGAATGCAATACTCCAGGTGCAGCCGAACCAGAGTTTTATAAAGCTGCAACATAACTTCCTGATTGGGGGGGTGACTGTTGGCCAGGACACCAGGACCAGCTTCAGTCCAAAGGGAATATTATTCCCTTCAGGAAAATGGGATTCTGAGTTCCCATGGAGGTCAGACTGTGCTGCATTTACACAATATACATGTGATCTTTAATGTCCAACTGAGCTCGTCTGAAAGATGGCACTTCCCCTGCTGCCCTCAGAACATTCTACACAAAAGATGCATTTCACTGTGTGTTTCAATGTATATGTGACCGATAAAGATATTTTATCTTAATAGCTACTATATACAGCTACTTCCCTTCAACCATTCGGTTCTTGATCCAACCTGCACAACCTTAATCACTACCTCAGTACAGCAACACTGTGACTACTTTGACCACTGCACTACAATGGATTTTTTTTTGTTCTGATTGTGTTCTTTCTTGTATAATTTTGTATAACTGATGTTCAATATATGTTTTTTCTTGTGACTGTTGTCTATCTGATGCTCTGTGCCTGTGATTCTGCTGCAAGTAAGTTTTTCATTGCACCTGTGCACACATGGACTTGTGCATCTGACAACGAACTCAACTTTGACTAATTTTCTGGTATTATGGGATGGTATAAGAAGAATATTGAAATCAAATCATTGAGGTCCCCACCCCTCCCCCAACTCCTTGCTCCAAGGGGACTGTAAATTGATTGCAGATTTACATTGAATAAAGATCCACAACATAGAGAGTAACCTTTTTAATACAAAAACTAATTTGTGTGAATAAATACAGCAAAAGTTTCCTTACAGTATTCTGTTGGTTCAATCCCACTGTACAAAAGATGGTTCAACATCACAACACCAATTAGTTTCCTAATCCTTAATTAATAATTTAGAAGATTATAAGAAAATATCCCAATGCTAATTTTAACCTGCAATAGAATCTTAGTAAAATACAGGCAACCTCTAGATAATCCTAAACACAAACCAGTCAACAAAGAGGTTCGAAGACCAAACAGGATATTCCGGAGATGTCCGTGGCACAGCCAGTTTCTGGAAGTTCCTCCGAAATGTTGGACATGTTTTTCCTCCTTTGCGTGTGACCTGAGCTGTTCTGTTCCTCTTAAACGTTTCCCGGTTTCACTGCCAGCTTTTCTCTTCCTTCTGATTCCTTTAACCAAAGGATGTGTTGAAGTTACAGACCAAACATCTGGGAAGGTCGGATGGAGAGGCTGATTGGTGCCAAAGGGGATGGGAAGAAATTGTCATGCAGACACTTGTTATTATGGGCAATAAAGGGGCAGATTTAGGGGCTGTGTAACCCTGTACCCCTCCCAGCCCAGGCATGGCTCATTGCCAAGGGCTTTTAGGTGAGCCATGTCACCACTTCAGCCTACTGCAGGGCCCCTTTCAGCTGCTAACAAATGGTGAGTTGGATCCAGAGCACAAGGAGGTCTCTTCTCACCTCCCCCTGCTCTCTCCCTGCTTGTGCTCCAACTCTCCCCCGCTCCCTCACCATCGCTTGCCAGCGTCACGGACCAACCTTCTTGCTGCTAACGTTGTCAGATTCACCGGTAAAGGTTGCACGATTACACATTCACAGAATGGTCACAGCACGGACAGAGGGCATTTGGTCCAGTATATCCGTGTCAGAGCAGTGGGAGCAGTCCAGCCCATCACACATCCCTGCACACCCTCTCCCTCCAGTTCCTTCTGAACACAACGATTGGATCTGCTCCCCACTCCTCCCCCAGCAGTGCCTTCTGGACCCCAACCACTCACTCCGTTAAAAAAGCTCTAGTCCATGTCACTTTTGCTCATTTTGCTTATCAACTTCTTCTGACATCCTCAAACTCTTGACCCCCACTGCCAATGGGAACCGTTTCTCTCTATCCACCCCATCGAGGCACTTCATGACTTTATGTACCTTTACCACATCCCTTAACATGCTCCTCTGTTCCAGGGAGAACAACCCAGTTTCTCCAGACTATCCACAAAACTAAAGTGCCTCATCATTGCAGTCATTTTTGGTAAACCATTTCTACACTCTCTTCAAGGCCTCCACATCTTTCCCAAATTGTGGCACTCACAACTGGACAATACTCAGTGTTTTATGAAGGTTCACCATGACTTCTTTGTTCTTGTACCCAATGCATTTGTTTCTAAACCCCACTTTTTTAACCAATTTCTCAAACCTGCCCTACCACTTTGCACACATACCCCCAGATACCTCTGTTCTAGTTCCCCTTTTAGAACTGTGCTCTCTTGTTTAGATTGTCTCTTCTCATTCTTCCTACCAAAATATAATACTTTACATTTCTTTACATTACATTTCATCTGCCATGTATCCACCCATAGGAGCAGCCTGTCCCTATCTCTTTGAAATCTGTTTCTATTCTGCTCGCAGTTCATCACGCCGCCAAGTTTTGTGTCATCTGCATGTTAAGAAGTTATGCCCTGTACATGCAAGTCCCAAATCGTTTGTATATATTAAGAAATGGAGTGGTCCTAGTAACAACCCTAGGGAAATTCCACTGCACACTTCTCTCCAGTCTGAGAAACAACCTCTCACCACTAATTCTTCCTTCCTGTTAGCCAGCTTCCTACCCATGCTGTTCCCACCCTCTGTTTATTCCAGGGTCTCCAAGTTTAATGAGAAGCCTATCATCTGGCACTTGATTTAGTGCCATTCAGAAGTCCGTATTCACCACATTCACCTCATCAACCCTCCCTGTTCCCTCATTAAAAAAAAATCAAATTGATTAAATACAATTTATCTTTCTCTCATTAACCAACTCTTGTCCAATTGATGGTAGTGTAGCGGTTATCATAACGTTATTACAGTGCCAGCGACCCGGGTTCAATTCCTGCTGCTGTAAGGAGCTTGGACATTCTCCCCGTGTCTGCGTGGGTTTCCTCCGGGTGCTCCGGTTTCCTCCCACATTCCAAAGACATACTCCTAACATTCCAAAGGGTTAGGAGCTGTGGGCATGCTATATTGGTGCCGGAAACATGGCTGCCCCCAGAACACTCTGCACAAAAGATGCATTTCACAGTGAGTTTCAATGTACATTCTGTTTCTGATTCTTCTTTTGAGATTGACATTAAACTGATTGTTCTATAGTTATTGGTCTTAACCCCACACTCTTATTTGAACAAGGGTGTAACGTTTGCAATTTTCCAATCTTTGGGCATTGCTCCAGAATCTGCAGATATTTGGAAGATTAAAGCCAGGGCCTCGGCAATTTTCTCCATACGATACATCCCATCTGGACCAGGAGACTTACCACCTTTAACCGGAGCCTATCTAGTACCTCCTCTTTATCCAGAATCTCAACCCTGTCAAAACCCCTGAAGCATCTCCCACCCAATGTGAAGTCGTCATTCAATGCCTCAGCCCTGCCCTCCGCCTCAATGAGTACATTTCCTTCTTGGCCTCTGACTGTCCCCACCTCTCCCTTTACAACCCTGTCCCTGCCCAAGAAGCCCGCAGAATATTCTTGGATTCATTTTTACATTCACTGCCAGTTTCCTTCACATTTTCTCTTTGCATCTCTCTTTCTCTTTTTTACTTCCCCTCTGAACTTTTTGTTATCAGCCTGGTTCTCACTGTGTTCACAACCTGGCATCTGTAACGCGCTCGGTCTTTCTGCTCCAGTTTACTCTCTATCTTTAGGACCATCCAAGTAGCTCTGGTTTTAATTTCCCTTCCCACCTGCCTCGTGCCACAGACCTCGGCTGTAGGTGAAACACCTTCACCTGAAAGGCATCCGTTGTTCAATTATAGTTCTGCCGAGCCTTAATTCCAATTTACCCAGGCCATGTCTGTTTTCATCCCATTCAATCTGGCCCTACTCTGTTCAACCACTCGTACCTTGAAGTGGTCTGTGCCCTTTTCTGTAGTTATATTTTTTGACAGTATAATTACTGTTTTTCAATCTTCCCCGACTGATATTTGTTGTTGACCTGGTTCCTTATCCAGAACCATAGAACATAGAACAGTACAGCACAGGAACAGGCCCTTTAGCCCACATGTTGTGCCAAACTAATTAAACTAGTAACTAGACACCTAACTAACCTAGTCCCTTCTGCCTACACAATGTCCATATCCCTCCATTCTCTGCACATTCACATAACCACCAAAGGGCCTCTTAAATGCCCCTATCATATCTGCCTCCACCAGCACTCCAGGCATCCACCACCCTCTGTATAAAACACTTGTTCCACACACCTCCTTTGAACTTACCCCCTCTCACCTTAAATGCATGCCCTCCAGTGTTAGACGTTTTGACTCTGGGTAAAAGATACCGACTGTCTACTCTATTTATGCAACAGATCTACAGTGGACGCAATCTCACTGGCTCTCCACTCGGCTCTGGAACACCTAGACAACAGTAAGACATACATCAGGCTGCTGTTCATCGATTACAGCTCGGCATTCAACACGATCATCCCCTCAGTACTAATCAACAAGCTTCAAAACCTGGGCCTCTGTACCTCCCTTTGCAACTGGATCCTCAACTTCCTTATCGGGAGACCACAATCAGTGTGGATCAGTAATAACATTTCCTCTTCACTGACAATCAACACAGATGCACCTTAAGGATGTGTGCTTAGCCCACTGCTCTGCTTTCTCTATACTCATGACTGTGTGGCTAGGCACAGCTCAAACGCTATCCGTAAATGACACCACTGTTGTTAGTGGAGTCTCAGATGGCATTGAGGAAGCGTACAGGGGTGAGATAGTTGAGTGGCAGCATCCATCACTAAGGACCCTCACCACCTGGGACACACTCTCTTCACGTTACTACCATCAGGGAGGAGGTACAGGAGTCTGAAGACCAACACCCAATGTTTTAGGAACAGCTTGTTCTCCTTTGCCATCAGATTTCTGAACAGTCCATGAACCCATGAACACCACCTTGTTATTCCTCTTTTGCTCTACTTATTTATTTCTGTAATATGGTCAATTTTATGCCTTGCACCATACTGCTGCTGCAAAGCAACAAATCTCATGACAAATGTCAACGATAATAAACCCGATTCTGATTCTGATTCCATGCCTCTCATAACCTTATAAACTCTTATCAGATCTCCCCTCAGCCTCTGCCTAGCATTGCCATTGCTCTCAGGGCAATAATGTACTGATCAGGAAAGTTCCCCTGAACACACTGAAGAAATTTCTCCCCCTCTTTCCCATTTTCTTATATTATTGCCATTCCAGTTTACACTCGGTTGAAAACTCTACCATCACTGTGGATTCCCTGTAAATTAACAGCTCAATATCCTTCTCAATGACTGGTGACCTACGAAACAGTCCCAGTAATGTGATTACACCTCTATTGTTACTTAATTCTAAACAGATCGGCTCTGTCCTTAATTGTTCCAGGACATCTTGTCTCTCTTCAGCACTGCAACTTTCTCCTTAATTATTGCTGCCACTTCTCCCTCCCCCTGCCTTTCCTTCCCTTCCTAACTTTCCTGAACAACTTATATCTAGGAATATAGAGAAATAAGCCACTTCTGTTGCTTTTGCCATGACTTTACAGCCACATGGCTAACTGCACCTGTGATCCATTGACCTGTTTAATACATTTTGTGAAGATGCACTGTCAACTTGTCTTAGATCTTCTTGTACTCTCTCTTCTTCTGTCCAAGATTTTCCTCTTGCTTGTTTTGATGCTCTTAATCTCTCCCAACCTTTTTAGCACCATTTTACCCTTTGTACGATAACCTTCTGTGGCCAACCCTGTACCAGGTTAGTTTAAATCGTCCCCCTTAGCAGTAGCGAACATTCCCATGAGGACATTGGTCCCAGCTCTGTCCAGCCAGTACAAGTCCCATGTCCCAGGATTGATCCCAATGTCCCAGGGATCAAAGGATCTCCTTCCTGCACCCTCTCTCCAGCCAAGCATTTACCTGCACTGTCCTCCTAGTCTGTTCTCACCGTCGGATGGCACTGGCAGTAAGCTGATGATATCTACTGTTAACATCCTGCTTTTTGATCTCTTTCCTAACTCCTTAACATTGGCCTGCAGGACCTTGTCTCTTTTTCTATAACATAAGAAACAGAAGCAGGAGTAGGCCATTTGGCCCTTTGTCCCTGCTACTTTATTGAATAAGATCGCTGTTGACCTTTAACCTCAGCCCTGCTTTAGTGCAGAAATCCCTTAATCGTTTTACTCCTCTAATATTTGGAAACCTATCGATCATTGCCTTGACTGAATCTCCTCAACCCTCAGTTAGAGAATTCCAATGACTCACCACCTTCTGGGTGAAGAAACTACTTCTCATCTCAGCCCTGAATGGCCGACCCTTTAAACTTGAGAATGTGACTCCTGATTTTAGACAAATCAGCCAGGGAGAACATCACCTCTTCATCTACCCTGCAGAGCCAATAAGAACCTTCTACATTTCTGAAGATCATTCTCCTATGACATTGGTACCGATGAAGAGGACGACCTCTGGCAGTTTACCCTCCTGCTGCAGAATCTTCTACAGTCATTCAGTGATTTACCCGACCCTGGCACCAGGGAGACAACATACCTCCCCATGGAATCTGTTCTACAACCACTGAAAGCAAAAAACGAGCTGCTGGAGGAACTCAGCAGGTCAGGCAGCATCTGTGGAGGGAACAGGACAGATATAAATGGACAGACTATTCCAGACGAGTCCAGATAAAAGGTCTCGATCCGAAACACTTACTGTCCATTTACCTCCACAGACGCTGCTCGATCCACTGAGTTCCTCCAGCAGATTGTGTGTTGCTCCAGTTTCCAGCATCTGCGGTCATTCCTGTCTCTACAACCACAGAAACCATTTCACTATGTAGAGAATTTCCTGTAACTATTTCTCTCCTGACAATTTTCTCCCCTCTCTGATTTGCTGAGCCTTCCATAGTGCTTTGGTAGTAGAACACAGAACACTACAGCACAGGAACAGGCCCTTTGGCCCACCATGTCTGTGCCAACCCATCTTGTCTGTGCCTTCATCAGTGCTCCGAAGCGAATACTGATTGGACAGCCAGATGTTCTCAGAAGTCTCCTGAATGACCTGCCTGATCCCTTTAGGCAGGCTGCCAGTCAGCCACTCCCTCGCTGCCTGTATGGCTGGGAGCTGTGGGGTGACCACCTGCTGAAATGCGCTGTCTGAAACCCTCAGCTTCAGGGACGGATCTCCGTAATGTCAGCTGTTACTTGAGCTGCAAAATTCAGATCTCAGCCTCCTCTGGCTGACGATACTTCCAACACAAATGGAAGCATGCTGGAGTTTCCACAGACTACACAGGGGGCATTCTGTGGCTCGTAGATACCTGCCAGGCCTCTGTTCATTGGATCAACTGAAGCAACAGATGAAAATCCCAGACGTATGATCACAATTAGATTATCTACTGTTCTATCTATCCCAAAGGAACTTATTAAATTTCCAGCTTTGTGCTTGAACCAAATATTTAGACCCGCCAGGTGTCTGAATCACAAACTCCTTTTAAAGTAAAAGGCCCAAGAACCAACTTTGGGGCAACACTGGGTCAGGGTTGGTGAGTTAAAGGGTGAAAGTGGACTACGTCCCACTGCCCCAGAGAGCTGGGTGGGCTGGGGAAATGCAGAAATCAAGGGAAATGTTTTCTGCTCCAGTTACCTGACTGGAATGTAGAGGAGCAACAGGGGCCAGGACAACGTCCTTTGGGTATTAATTTTCTACTGTAGCCCGAAGGTGCTGCTTCTCTCTAAGGTCCTGACTCTCCCCAGGGTATGGTCCCCGAGGTGCCGACTCTCCTGGGATACAGTCCCCGAGGTACCGACTCTTCCCCGGGGTACAGTCCCCGAGGTACTGACTCTCCCCTGGGTACAGTCCCCGAGGTACTGACTCTCCCTGGGGTAGTGGGCAGCTTCTCCTCTCTGTGGCTATTTGTATTCAGATCCTTGTACTGAACATGTGAGCCAGCTACAGAAGCACATCGTTACGTGGCTCCTTTGTCTTTCAGTGGCAGTGGACATACAGTAATGATTTGGTTCTGACTGCAGGAGGTTTGCAGATGACACAAAGGTCAGTGGTGCTGTTGATAAGGAGGATGGTAACCCTTGGCGTGGAATAAAATTGATCAGTTGGTGAGATGGGCAGAACATGGACACATGGAATCTCATCCTGAAAATGTGAGGTGTGCATTTTGGGAGGATGAATAAGGCTAGAACATACATAATGAACGGTTGGGCCCTGGGAGTACGGCGGAGCCGAGGGACCTTGGTGTGCAAGTCCATGGATCCCTGAAGGTGGCATATTTGTCTGTATGAACTGGGACATGGATATATAAGAGCAAGGAGGCTTCGTTACATCCATATAACAGATGGAGTGCTGTGTGCAGTTGTGGTTACCACACTATAGGAAGGGCTATGCTCGCACAAGAGAGGGTTTAAAGGAAATTCACTGGGCTGTTGCCTGGGATGGAGAATTTCAGCTTTGAGGAAGGACTGGATAGGCTGGGGTTGTTTTCTGTGGAGTGGAGGACGCTGAGGGGGACTAGACTGAGGTGCATAGGTGATGAGAGGATTTAAGGAAGAATCTTTTTCAACCAGAGGCTGACGGGAATCTGGAGCAAACTGTCTGAGGAGGTGGTGGAGGTGGAGACTTTAATTGAACTATTCAGATGAGCATTTGATGCACAGTGTCAGACAATGCTACGAGTCTGGGCAATGGGATTAATATGGATGGTTACTTTTACCTGGTGGCTGGATTGGGTACAGTGGTTGAAGGACCCTTTTCCTTGCTATATGACTCTTTGACTCTTGACTCTGTGACAATGAAGTGCTGCTGTGTTGCCTGTATGTCCATCAATGTTGTTTGGCTTTAGACGAGAGTTTCCCATCTCCTCCTGCTTCCTTTGCTCCTTACTATCTTTTTCTGCCTCAGTTACAAGACACACAGGTAAAATTCTCTGCACTGCATCAGCTTCTGAGCAAAGTCCCTCCTAATGAGCCTGGATTGGCAACCTGGCTTTGAATATTCCTTCACAAGCAGAACAAAGCCCCATCCCGGCTGGGCCTCATCGACAGCACATGAAATGAGTGACAACACAGAAGGCTGATGTGTTACCAAGTGTTCACCTACGACTCACCTTCCTCCCACACGAGCCACGTTCTTCAGGCAAGGTTGTTCAGATGAAAAGGTGCCTGGGTGGGCCATCAGAGAGGGGGTGGGGGAGCGATTATGACTCAGCAGTGTTTGCACTTCAAACAAAATACCAGCAACCTTCTACAGCATCTGATAGCGACAACCTGCACTTTACAGAAAGAACAGGCGTGAATCTCTATAGCACCTGTCACAGCCCCAGACAATTCCGAGACATTTAAGAAAAAGCAGGAGTGGCTCTCTGAACCAGACTCACCAGTCAGTTAGATCACCCAGGGGGCAGGGACTGCTAATCATTGTCCTAGAGACAGGAGTGGACATGTTCTCTCTTTGGGGTGTGCACAGAAGGCAACACATTTGCCTTGGTGCATGTACCTCTGAGGTCATGGTCGATCCTCTGTCTTGGCAATGTTGCTGCCCAGTCTTCATATCCCCTGATTCCCTCAGTGTCCAAAACATTATCCATCTTAGGCTTGAAGGTCATAGATCGAGTCTTAGAGAGATACAGCAGAGAAACAGACCCTTCGGCCCACCAAATCCATGCTAACCATCAACCACCCATTTACACTGATCCTACATTCAGCTCATCATTCATTCAACCCACATTCCCATTAACTCCCCCAGATTCTACCCCTCACCCACACACTGGGGGCAACTTACACCAGCCAATTCACCTACCAACCCGCACGTCTTTGGGGTGTGGGAGGAAACTGGATCACCCGGGGGAAACCTACGCTGTTGCAGGGAGAACGTGTAAACACTACACAGACAGTGGCGGAGGCTGGGATTGAACCCGGGTCTCTGTCGCTGTGAGGCAACGTCTCTACCCGCTGCGCTACTGTGATGCCCTTCAACAATAGCGGTGAAGAGTTTCCTCCTCATCCCAGTCTAAATGGTTACCCCCTGGCCCAGGGCTTATGCCCTCTGGTTCCACACTCTTCAGCTGGGGGGACAGTTCAGCAATGCAGCACGGATACAGGCCCTTCGGCACAACCAGTCCATGCCGACCACGGTGCCCACCCAGCTAGTCCCAATTTCCTGCGTTCGGCCCATATCCCTCCAAGCCCCGCCCCTCCCTGTACCTATCCAAGTGCTGCTTAAATGATACTGTTGTACCTGCCTCACCCACTTCCTCTGGCAGCTCGTTCCATATACTCACCACCCTCTGCGTGAAGAAGTTGCCCCTCAGATCCCTTTTAAACCTTTCCCCTCTCACCCTAGACCTATGCCCCCCAGTTTTGGACTCCCCTACCCTGGGGAAAAGACTGTTACCGTCCACCTTATCTATGCCTCTCATTATTTTAAACACTTCTATTAAGGCCGCCCCCTCATTCTCCTATGTTCCAAGGAATAAAGACCCAGCCTAGCCAACCTCTCCTTATAACTCAGGCCCTCTAGTTTCTCAGCATCTACCCTGCCAAATCCCCCCAGAACCTTGTCCAGTTCAGTGGGATCACCTGTCATTCTTCTAAACTCCGAGTGTACAGGCAGACATCACTCAATCATTCCCCATGGGACACCCCCTTCACCCCATTCTCTCCTCAATCCAGTGAAGCTGCAGGGTGCTGACCCCAAGACAACTACAATGTGGATTGTCTTTGGCGTGAGGATTGTAGGCAGCACTGGAGAATATTGGAGAAGAATTGCAGCTGATCCGTGGCCAAACACGAGATGTCAGGAAGGGATGGTTAAAGCAGGAGTAGGTGGGCTTTAAAAAAAGCTCAAAAGGAGTTCGAGGAGGGGGGAAAGTTTTGGGAAGGAATTCCAGTGGTTAAGCCTTTGGAAACCAAAGTTTTAGGAGATGGATGAGAAGCCCAAAATGCTAAACTAATGTGAAAGTGTGAAGACCCAGTCATCTCATTATACAATCTTCAGTCCCTACTCTGTGCTGACCAAATGGATTTATCACCCATCAGGGATGGAGAATACAATCATTCAGGATTCCTTTCTTTGATTCCCAATGCTAGAAGGTTTCTACATGTACAGAGGAGCTGGATGTGTGATTGGGTTCAGTTGTGACGTCTTCCTGTCAAGTAGTTGGCTGACGCAAACTGAACATTATGAGAAATGACCATTTGACCCAGCAAGTCCATAATATCTGCCAATCATCTTGACACAGGTCCTGCATTTATTGCAGGGCAGTCAGAGATAGAGCAGTGAGATGTCCCCTGACCCTGATGGAACTCACTGATATTAATTCAGCTTCAAATCTCCTACCAGGCAATGCCAAGTGTGGTTGGCTCATGAACTTGAGATAGTCCAGTGAGTGGGAAGACTTCCCTGAGGAAATCAGGCTCAATAAAAGCTTTTTTGATTGTCAATGTTGATCGTCATTTCCTCAGGAGGATAAGGAAATTCGGCATGTCCCCCTTGACCATCACTAATTTTTATCGATGCACCATAGAAAGCATCCTATCCAGATGCATCACGGCTTGATATGGCAACTGCTCTGCCCGTGACCACAAGAAACTGCAGAGAGTTGTGGACACAGCTCAGCACATCACAGAAACCAGACTCTGTCTACACCTCTTGCTGTCTCGGTAAAGCAGCCAGCATAATCAAAGACCCCTCCCAACCCGACATTCTCCCTTCTCCCCCCTCTCATTGGGCAGAAGATATAAAAACCTGAAAGTACATACCACCAGGCTCAAGGACAGCTTCTATCCCCTGTTATAAGACTATTTAATGGTTCCCTGGTACGATAAGATGGATCCTTGACTTCATAATCTACCTTGTTATGACCTTTCACCTGATTTTCTGCCTGCACTGCACTTTATCTGTAACTGTTACACTTTATTCTGCATTCTGTTATTGTTTTCCCTTGTATTACCTCAATGTACTGTGGAATGACTTGATCTGTATGAACAGTATGCAAGACAAGTTTTTCACTGTACCTCGGTACAAGTGACAATAATAAACCAATTCCAGTTCCAATTGAAATATTTGTTCCTCAGCCCACCATGTTCAGGTGGCGAAGAACCCTGAAATAAACACACAGTCCCATTTACAGAACCATCCTGACACTGTCCAGAGAAACAAGGGAGATCACACATCTGATGGTTGCATCAAATATTCCATGTATAGTATGTAACATGTGAAGAAATGTGGACACATGTGTGCTTATATGTAGACATGTAAATATTTATATCTGTTTGTGTGTGCAGAGCTATATCTCTCTCCACATCTCCATGCTGTATATATTGAGCCTGGGATAGGAGAGTGGCCCTTTGAGGAGATGGTGAGTCTGTGTGCTCTGGGCAATCAGAGGTGACTGCATCAAGACGTATGAACTTCCGAGAGGTATTCTTAGGTCAGGCTGCTTCCTCAGGCTGGAGTGTCTAGAACCAGGGGCAGTATCAGTAAGACTGAAGGGGGGAGAAATACCTTCATGCCGAGGCTGTCGCTCTCTGGAATCCTCCACCCTGGAGGATTGTGGATGCAAGGTCAAGATTGACAATGTCAGTAGAAGATCAGGTAAACACCACAACCTTATAGAATGGCTCAGCAGGCTCAAGGGGCAATAACCTACTCAGGACACAGGGGCACATCCCTCCCCACCATCGGTAGTATCTACAGGAGACGCTGCCTCAAGAAGGCAAAATCCATCATCAAAGATCCCTACCACTCAAGCCATGCCATCTTCTCCAGCTCCCATCGGGCAGGAGGTACAGAAACCTGAAGTCCCACACCACCAGGTACAGGAACAGCTACTTCCCTTCAACCATTCAGTTCTTGAACCAACCAACACAACCCTAATCACCACAGATTAGCAACACTGTGACCACTTTGATCACTTTGCATTTAAGAAGACTTTTTTTTGTTCAAATTGTATTCTTTCTTGTAAAAATTTTGTTTAATTCATGTTTTTCTTGTGAATGCTGCGTGTCTGATGCTCTGTGCCTGTGATGCTGCTGCAAGTAAGTTTTTCATTGCACCTGTGCACACATGGACTTGTGCAGATGACAATAAACCCGACTTTGACTTTGACTTTGAGGATGAACCTTCTCTGAATTGGCTCCAATGATAATATATCTTTCTGGAAGCATGGGGACCAAAACTGTACACGGTACTCTGGATGTGATCTCACCAGTGCCTTTTACAGTTGAAGTAAGACTTCCCTCCTTTTATACTCCAATCCCCTTAAGACGATAAGAAATAGGAACAGGAGTAGTCCATTCGGCCCCTCAAGCCTGCTCCACCATTCAGTAAGATCATGGCTGATCCAACTTTCTTCTACTTCCCCTCCCTCTCCCAATAACCCTTGATTTCCTTACTGATTTCCTTGCTTATGCGGAAGAACTGTCAGAGCCAAGATTGGACTCATAGGCCACTTGAGAGCCCATAAACAGATCAACGGGACAAAGACCATCATCCTCGATCTCGAGGGGTAGCAGTGACCACAACGATTTCCTTACTGATTAAAGAAATGTCTCAGCATATATTCAGCATTTTGGCACCCACAGCTTTCTGGGACAAGGAATTCCACAATCCCACAACCCACTGAGAAAAGAAATCTTTCTTCATCTCAGTCACAAGTGGGTGCTCCTCTATTCTGAAACCATGCCCTTCACTCCTGCAGTCTCACACAAGAGGAAGCATCATCCCCACATTCATCATCAAGCCCTCTAAGAATCTTACATGTTTCAATAAGATCACCTCTTCGTCTTCTAAACAATGAGTAAGGCCCAACCTTTCCTCATAAGACAATCCCTCCATGCCCAGCATGAACTTTCTCTGAACTGTCTCCAATGATAATATATCTTTCTGTAAACATGGGGACCAAAGCACGTGATCTCACTTGTGCCTTGTACCGATGTAGTAAGACTTCCCTACTTTTTTACTCCAATCCCCTTGATATAAAAGCCAACATTACGTTCACCTGCCTGATTACCTACTGACCTGTGTACTAGCTCTAAATGTTTTATGTGTGAGCACTCTCAAATCCCTTTCTGTTGCTGGTTTCCACAATCTTTCTCCATTTAAATAATAATCTGTTTTATCGATCTTCCTTCCAAAGTGAACCACTTCACATTTTCCCTCATTATTACTCCTTTTCCATCTTGTTTCCAGCCAGGTAACCTATCAGTATCTCTCTGTAAACTACCCTCCTCACCGCTTGCCTTCCCACTGCTGTTGGATCACCCATAAATCTGGTTCCAGTCCATTTCCTTCCTTCCCCTGAATCACTAATGCATGTCATAAACAGCACTGATCCCCACACCACCCACTGGTGACAGGTTGCCAACCCTTCTTACCCCCACTCACTGCCAATCCTCTATCCATGGTAATATATTATTCACCCCCCCCCCACTCGCCCCCCACATCTTGAAGTCTTATCTTGCAAAGTCACCTGTTGCAAGGTACCTTGTCCAATGCCTTTTCAGTATCCAAAGATCATAGACATTACATCTACTGGTTCCCCTCTTTCCATTCTGGATGAAGTCCTTAAAGAACTCTAATCCATTTGTTGGACATGATTTCTTGCTTGATCAGAGTATGGCTTTCCAAGTGTCCTGATATCACTGGCTTAATGATTAATTCCAACATTTTCCCAATAATAGACTTGAGGCTAACTGGACTATAGTTACCCACATTTTGCCTCCCACCTTTTTGAATGAGGACATGACATTGACTCTTTTCCATTTCTTTGGTAGCTCTCCGAAATCTATGTGTATTTAGAGGGTTACAATCACTGCATCCATAGCCTCCACCCTTAGGATCACAGGATGCAAACTAACCAGCCCAGGCTGTTTATCAGCCTTTAGCCCCATTAATTTGTCGAATACTAATTCTCTGATGGCATTTAATTCTTCCCTCATATTTTTAGTATTAATGGGAAGTTCATACCATCTTCCACTGTAAAAATTGATGCATTATATCTGTTTAATTCCTCTACCACTTCCTTGTTTCCCATAACCAGATCCGCAGCCACATTCCACTGTGATCCTTGATACATATCAATGAAACAAAAAGACTATTATTTTTGGATTGTATCAAGGTTGCTATACACATCCCTGAGGAACAATAAGAACTAAATGAATTTACAAAATACATTCTGGTTGCTAAGTATTGCCTAGAGAAAAGAGCAGGAACATCTGTTGATTTGATCAGGATCTATCTTGGGGAAAATTGTCCTCAGATCCTATTAAGCTGTAATACGTTCATTCTCCACTGGTAAGATGGAAGTTTAATCTGAATACAGCACACTGTAACTGAACATATAAAGTCTGTCAAACATCTTTAGTCAAGCCCCAGTGGACACGGATAAGACATACACCAGAACTTACAACTCAGAGCTCAGGAGCTGGGTCATTTCCATTAGGAAACAAAGATATCCTCTGGCTCATATTTCTATCAAAATCAGAAGGACATTGATGAATGTCTGTGGACAGAAGGCTTCATTTCTGTAATGGATGAAACTCTGGGAGATCAATGCCCAGAAGTGGGGGCCCATTCACACTGGGTTTAAGCGAGACATCAGTGAGAGAAGACTTTGAGGTACACAGGTTACTAATGAATAGGCACGAAAAGGCATATTAATGGTACCTCAGACCCCACATACGGTATCTGCATTCAGTTCTGGGCTTGGTGTGGAGCCAGCTCTGATTCACCAGAATGACACTGGATCTAAATGGTTAAATTACCAGCAGGGTTTAGGTGTGTGGTTTTAACTAAATAAAAACCAGAGGAACATTTCCCCCCACCCCTGCCCCTCTGGTCTGACCCGATAAATGGTTCTTTAATTTTATTGCTGATAAAACTCACACCAGGAAATTGATGTGATTGTGCGGATTGTTTCTCATTGGTTTCACGTTAGGAATATGTGACTTTCAAAATTCTTACACAGACAACTGATCAGTGCAGGTTGTTTGTGTCTCACACGGGTCAGTGGTGTGTTTGTGTCTCACACGGGTCAGTGGTGTGTTTGTGTCTCACATGGGTCAGTGGTGTGTTTGTGTCTCACAGGGTCAGTGGTGTGTTTGTGTCTCACATGGGTCAGTGGTGTGTTTGTGGAATGCATGGGTCAGTGGTGTGTTTGTGGAATGCATGGGTCAGTGGTGTGTTTGTGTCTCACAGGGTCAGTGGTGTGTTTGTGTCTCACATGGGTCAGTGGTGTGTTTGTGGAATGCATGGGTCAGTGGTGTGTTTGTGGAATGCATGGGTCAGTGGTGTGTTTGTGTCTCACACGGGTCAGTGGTGTGTTTGTGTCTCACATGGGTCAGTGGTGTGTTTGTGGCCCGCATGGGTCAGTGATGTGAAGAGGATGAGAAAGGCTGGATGTGTGGATTGAAACGGTGCAAAACAAAATGTGTTTGGGATTCCATGAAAGAGGTTGAAGATTTTGCTGAATAAATAATTCAGGTAAGGCCTGAATTGGTCTTTAATTGCTATTTTAACCAAATTCAATTTAGTTTTAATTTACTGAGACTGAAAGTACATTGCTTGGAGCAAAGCTTTTAATGAACAAAAATACCTGATTTTGCTAAAAAAAAACAAACTAAGTAAAAATTGAAAATTCCAGTCCTTAATCATCAGGATTATGTTCCATATTTGCAAAGGGCTGTGAGGGTCTAGAGCTATAAAGGGGCTGTGAAGATTGGGGAGGTACGGGTGAAGGGTTATGTAAAAATGGAAATGCTATTGGCAGAGCTGTGTAGGGATAGAGTATCGAAGAACATGTATCAAAGCAATTCGACCACACACATCAAAATGTGTGGTTGAACGGAGGTCTGATAGAACTGCAGGCATTTCTTCTCTGGGATCAGAGGTTCAGGTAATTCAAAAGGAGCAGTTCTAGTTATTGCTTTTAGAAGCAAGTGTTTCCTATTCCCTAAGTAGTCAGGACTTGAGAAAGTTTAATGAAATGGTTAAATGTAACCTGTACTACTTCCTTCCCGAAGTGGTTTTAATATAAAACCATAAGTTCTTTGCACTGTACGGATTGTTTGTTTAATGACCTCATTTAGTTCTCTATTATGAGCCCAGCATTGTAACTGAACACCATTTAAATTCTTGTCAGTATATTTATAACTGCAATGATATCACGGAGAGTGTGCCAGCCAAAGCCTCCTGTCTGTGAATACGGAGAGCAGTATTTTTACTTTGGGACATGGTAAGACAGTTTTGTTGCCTTTTATACATTTCTTCTACCTTTGCAGATATTTGAATTTATACTGATTAGTAGGTTTATAGACGACACAAAGATTGGCGGAGTTGGGGACAGTGAAGAAGGATCCAGCAGGATATAGATCAGTTGGAAATGTGGGCAGAGAAATGGCAGATGGAGTTTAATCTGGCAAGTGTGAGGTGCTGCACTGTGGGAGGTCAAATGTAAGAGGAAAGTATACTGTTAATGGCAGGACCCTTAGGAGCATTGATTTACAGAGCAATCTTGCGGTCCAAGTCCTTAGCTCCCTGGAAGTGGCAACACAAATGAATAGGTTAATAAAGAAGACATATGGAATACTTGCCTTCATTGCTCTGGGTATTGAGTATAAAAGTACTGTTGCAACTGTATGAAGCTTTGGTTAGGCCACACTTGGAGTACTGTGTGCAGTTCTAGTCGCCGCATTACAGGAAGGATGTGGAGGCTTTAGAGAGGGTGTAGAAGAGGTTCACCAGGATGCTTCCTGGATTAGAGAGTATTAGCTATAAGGTTGGACAAACTTGGATTGTTTTCTCTGGAGCGGCAGAGGCTGAGTGGAGACCTGATAGAGGTTTATAAAACTAAGAGTGGTACAGATAGGGTAGATAGTTGGAGTCATTTTCCTCGGGTGGAAATGTCAAATACCAGAGGCATAGGTTTAAAGTGAGGGGGGGAAGTTTAAAGAAGATTTGTGAGGCAATTTTTTGACACAGAGAGTGGTGGGTGCCTGGAACGGTCTGCCAGGGGAGGTGATGGAAGCAGATATGACAGCAATGTTTAAGAGACCTTCAGACAGACACAGGAGTATGTAGGGAATGGAGCGATATTGACCATGTCAGACAAATGGGATTAGTTTAAATTGACATCATGGTCAGCACAGACATGGTGGGCCAAAGGGCCTGTTCCTGTGCTGTACTGTTCTATGTTCTCTGTTGTTGCCATATTACAACAGTGCCCAAAGTCAAAAGATCTCCCAAGAAAAAAGACCAAGTTAGTCTTCAGGTGAAGTGGGGTTGGAAACAATTGTATGAGCTGGATGTGCAAACATGCACTCTGTCATCACTTTATATCTCCAATAAAAATTTCTAAAGGTAACTGTCTATGTAAAGTTGTCACAATGCAATCACACCCAATGGCCTGTGGAAATGCAACACCACCTCCGAAACACTGTCCAAATTACAATACCAATAATTTCCAACAACAGTTTTGGGAACTTCTTCTGGCAGAGGGTGGTGAATCTCTGGAGTTCTCTACCCTGGAAGGTGGTGGAGGCGAGATCATCACTGGCAGTTCAAAAGGAGGCGAGCACATTTTTGAAAGGTCAGGGAATGAGGCCTATGGCACAGGAGACGAGGCCTGGGGCAGATTGGCCATGACCATATCGGCTAGTGGGCCAGGCTTGAGGAGCCAAGTGGCCTACTCCTGCTCCTAATTTCAGACCCAGCATTTCTCAACCAAAAATAAAACCCCCCAAGATTAAGCCACAAATATGAGGAACATAGTGTATGAATGCAAAGGATTGTGAGTTTTGGGAGTTCTCTGTTGGAAATGGTTGTGAAGGTGGGAGGAGGGGATTAAATGAAAATAGAGAGATTGACATTGGCTGACCTTCATTGGAAAAAGGCATGGATGTGGATGGAGCTTGAGGAACTGGCCAGCTTGATCAGGAGGGTGATACAAACCCTACCAATCATAGGTTACTGGCAGTAATGACTCTTCAGTAAAAAGACCTGCTTTATTTGTAATGCAGAGTGCACACTTGGCTCTTGCCTAAAGTGAAGACATTATTTCTGTACCATAGAGTGGACTTTGTGGAACTTTCAGCAGAATGAAATGAAAAACAAAAATATTAGAAACACTCAGCAGGTCAGGCAGCATCTGCGGACAGAGAACCAGAGTTAACGCTCCAGGTCCAAGACCCTTCATCAGAATCCTTTTGATTTTGATTTTCCTTGGAAGAATGAGTTTGGTGACTCACTCTGTGACTGCGTTGTCCCATAATGACTGCAAGCACATTTGCTGGAATGGGTCTCAGTGTGCAGGGGTGGGTGGAGGTACCAATTTACTGCTGTGCTTCAGGACACTGTGTAGGGAAGGGCTACCGTCACTGTGCCTGAACGGATGGCTGGACTGTGGCTGTGGCCTCCCTCTGTGGTCCCCATGGGGAAGTGGCCACTCTTTTCTCTTCGATTGCTTTGGACCCTTTGATCTGAATGCTGTTTGATCCTTTGAACTTGGCAAAGTTGTCCTAGTTCACTCGTTTGGACCTTGTGCCCTTCTGTCCTATCTCAGGGCTTTTGTGCTTTCAAATGTCTGTCCTAGATCCCTCCTACAGCTGCTATGATATAGACATTTAACAAACTATCTATTCACAGGACCATGCTGTTGTTTCAAAACAACTTTATGGTTTACACTGTTGCATTAAAAATACATCTTTTTCAGAATCTACGCTCCAATATAAAGAACCAGTAATAATCTACTGTCCCCTAGTAGTTCATTAGCTACCGGCAAGGTGAATATCTCCTGTAATTAGGAACCTCTCCCTAACCCCACCACTTTTTCCCGATCCTTTAACAAGATCTTTTAACCTTCTTCTCTGGAAGCTGAAATAAAACAGCAAATGTTGGAAACACTTGGCAGGTCAGCTGAGAATAATTCATTCTCGCCTCCTCTCCTTTTCTCTGTAGTTTGAGAGCAATTTTATCTCCAATTTTTCGCACTTCTGGTGAGCATTAACCTGAAGCATTAACTCTCTGTCTCCACAGATGCTGTCTGACCTGCTGAGTATTTGCAGCACTTTCTGTTTCAATGTCAGTTAATTCTTTCTCCCATTTATAGCTACACCCAACAAGTTTATTTTTAATTTGTTTCATTATCCTCCCTTCCTCCCTACACTGTCATTCCATTTGTCATCAAATCCCACTTCACCCTTTCTCTACCTCTCTGCATTCTCTGCAAATTAAAACTTGTTTCTTTCTTTAACTCTTACAGTAATGCTGAAGAGCCATCAGCATTAAACATTAACTCTCCACAGATGTGGCCTGACCTGCTCAATAGTCCAGCATTCTGTTTTTATTAAAAACCTTTCCCCTGGTTTATCCTGTTCTCCAGTCCTGTTGCCTGGACTGGAGTGTATGAGTGGTTGGACAAACTTGGATTGTCTTCTTTGGAACATCAGAAGCTGAAGGGCAAACTGATAGAAGTTTATAAAATTATGAGGCATAGATAGGGTAGATAGAGTCTTTTCCCAGAAAATGTCAAATACTAGAGGGCACAAGTTTAAGGTGAGAGAGCGAAAGTTTAAAGGAGATTTGCAAGGCAAATTTGTTTACACAGAGAGTGGTGGGTGCCTAGAACGCACTGCTGGGGGAGGTAGATATGCCAGCAATGTTCCAGCAGCATTTAGACAGGCACATGAACAGGCAGGGAATGGAGGGATATAGACCGTGTGCAGGCAGATGGATTAGTTTAGATTGGCATCATGGCCAGCACAGCCATGATGGGCCGAAGGGCCTGCTTCTGCGCTGTGTGTTCTATGGGGATACAATACCAGCAGCCAGGAGCTTAGGTTTGCTGACCTCAGTCTCGTTCTTGGACTTCATTCATCATCAATGGGATAAATGATGAAAGGATCCTGTCCCACAATTACTCGCTCAATGTCCTCGGGCGGGGCGAGGAGACAAGGGACTTGGCTACAGAAAACAAGGCTGAGAGATACAGAAATTAAAGAAACAACTGTTTTGGATTTGGAGTAATTATAAAGGGATCTATTTCAAGAGAAGGTCTTTCTTATCACATTCTTCAATTCCGACAAACTATTAATCCTGTGTGGACTGCCTTCTCTGTCTGCCTCACTGGCAGTTACAAATGAATGCTATAAATTCTAATCTGGCCAGGATTTTGCCACTGAAAAATGTGACATGATTTACTGACTGCCAGTGAGGCCCTTGTCATTGGCACCACTGGATCATGCTGTATTTAGTTTTGCTTGCTGCCTCATTAGACTTACAACATGTAAATATCCATGCAAAAACAAGTATTTTCATGGCAGTATTAAAAGTAGCATTATTTGTACCAAAGATTCAATTAGCTTGTTACAAGGGCCATTCAAATCCAATATAAGTCCCAGTCTGGTCCCTTCAAAGAATTCTGTCTTCCATCAAACATAATTCTCCAAAATAATCCTATAAACTTCATTAAAGAAAAACACTTGATTTCTTGTTTCGTGTCCTCTAACAATTCTCGGACTTCCCTGCAAGTTCCACTCTGAACTGATCTAATAGCCAACACCCATTCTAGCTGCTTCTTCAGCTCAGTATAACTGCACTGGTTACTGCCTGAACCCATAACCCTGACTTCCCAGCCCCAGAGAAGAGAATTTGGTTCTGTGTTAACAAAGTAATTTGCCATTTGCAAGTCAGTAGGTGAATAAACAAGGTAAAGTATCCCAGAGTGGAATTTCATGCAGGGTTATCAACCAGGGTGCAGCGAGCAGAGGTTTATCACCCAGAATGGATCCACTGTGTACACGTGGACCTTCAGAGGCAGAGACACAGGCCACGATCAGGTTGCATTGACCACTCTGAGCACTCGGCCGCAGGGGCAGAGAGTAGAATTTCACGGAGGTTTATCAGGGGAGATTCCCTTCTGCTTGGATAACATGAGGAGGGATAGGGTTAAAGCTACAAGAACTTGGAGGGGGACGTTGCTGGGATCCTGCCCCGAGAGCCAGGTACCCCTCCGTTTTCTGAGCAATGCAGAAGACTGCTGGCAGTCTCTGTGATTACAGTTGTACAAACCTCCTGCTCCCAGCCCCGACCTGGAACCCTCCCCGTGCTCTCTGGTACTGAGCCAGGCCAGGGACAGGCAGCTACGAGGCTTGGGTCACCCTCACCATCACCCTCACCGGCCATCCCATTCTCTGCATGCATGGTCGAACCAGTTCTCCGGTGACAAACCCAGGGGCTGCACAGCCCTGAAGGATTCCAGTACTGAATCCAACACAATCGGCCAATCCCAGCCCAGTGCAAACTAAATCAGGACCAAGCGAGCCAGCATCTCCTGTAGATACTAGTCTGGGGCAAATGGTGGAGCTGCCCTGGGAAATGTATGAGAAATGAAACAATGTGAGAGTTAGAACGAGCCTGGCCTGCTGCCTGGCTTTGGAGCACTCACACTTTCCCCTCCTCACTCACGACTTGTGGACACTGCTGGACAGGGTAACACTTCGTGTCCATCCCCAACTGCCCGCAACTAAGTGGCTTGCTCGTCCATTCCAGAAGGCAGGTAGGAGCCAACCACATTGTTGGGCCCACAGTCACATGTAGGCCAGAATCCTTCCCTGAGGGACATTAGTGACCTTGGGGGGTTTTATGAAAACCTGTTGTTCCATGGTCACCGTTGCTAAGACTGGCATTCATTCCACATTTCCATAAGTACTTGAATTTAAGTTCCCCAGCTGCCAGAGTGGGATTCGAACTCTTGTCTCCAGACCATTAGCTTTTACGCAGCGACACAATCACCACACCGCTGAGGTCCTGTTTAAGGTGTCTGGCCCACTTGGAGCTGCAGATTTACACCTCCCAGCTCATGAACTCAGGCCTTTGGGTTACTCGCCTCAGACCCCCCGGAGTTCAGTGACGTAACCACTGTGGCACCAGACCCATTGGCAAGGACCAATCATCGGCTCCCATGACACGGAAACCAATGCTGGGCGGAACCCAAATGAACCGTGGATTATCATCTGACCCACGCTGCCTAATCGGGCAATCCAAATCTGGTTGCAAGAAAGTTTGTCTTAACCTCTTCTTGGACTAGAAAGAGCAAGGTTCACCTCTGTGACTCCCGGCTGAAACTGGAGCTGTGTGCTGCTCTGCACATCCTGGCCATTCTCTTCAGGCATCCCTGTCACCCAGTAGCACAGACGGGCTGTTACCGAGCTTTGTGTGCAATAGCCATGCTATTTTTCTTTGGCACTGGTCGCCATGCTGTTGCTGCCAATGCAATGAGCGATCTCCGGCTGGTGCACATGCAGTGAGCTCACACCGATCTCCGTCGGGTTCGCTGGGGCTGGCTGGAGGCCTGACATCCCAGGGAGCTGCAGCTGCCCGGGGAGGAGAAGACAAACCTCTCGCCAGTGCTCAGCGACATCTCGTCCACCTTGAAGGAGATGGAGTTGAAGTAGACCAGGTTGGTGTGTGCCCTGAAGGAGCCACAGTGGGACCCGGTGGGACTGTCACCGTGCTGGGATCTGTAGCACATACAGGAGCAAAGGGATTCAACATCTGAGGCTGGCTCTGGACTCTCTCGCCTGATCTCCACCTCCCCCTCCATCAGGGGTATCAGATTGCTCCTGCTTCTGCCTGTCTCTCCTGGCAGTAGCACGGCGCTCCTGCTCTGAACGTCCTCCCCGACGGTCATAGCCATGTGGTCCTTGTTCCCGGCACGCTCCTCCGCATCCCTCTTCTCATCCTCAGAGTTCATGGTGAGGAACCTTAAGACCACCAGGTTGAGGAAGGCTCCAATCACCGTGAGCCCAACCAGAATGTACATGAAGCTGAACGCCACGTAGGGAGGTCTCTTCTGCAAGGCTTCATTGTTCTGAAGGGCTACAAAGTCTCCAAAGCCGATGGTGGTGAGGGTGATGAAGCAGTAATAATAAGCGTGGAAGAAGGTCCAATCCTCAAAGTGAGCAAATGCTGCAGCTCCGATGCACAGCGTTCCCAGGCAAGAGAAGAAGCCCACCGTTACCATATTCTCCATGGACACCTCCGTATTCTTCATTCCCAGGCATCTCTTTATCCTCTTCAGCAGGTATCGAACGAAGGTGTTCATGCGTTCTCCCAGACTCTGGAACATCACCAGTGTCAGCGGGATGCCCAGGACTGCATAGAACATGCAGAAGGCTTTGCCGGCATTGGTTCCAGGGGCAGCGTGACCATAACCTACGGCAGAGCAAAGACAAGAGACCAGTAGTTAGGACAGCTCAAAAATAGCCCCACTGGTTAACATACAGTCCCCCAAAGCCATACAAGAACAGAAAGAGCCATGGGTTAGATCCCACCATGTGGGCAGTTACACGTCCCATGAACGGACGTTTCTGTCAGAACCCCACCATCCAAGACATCCTCAATTGGCAGTGCCTCAAGAGGGCAGCATCCATCACTAAGGACCCTCACCACCTGGGAACACACCCTCTTCTTGTTACTACCATTGGGGAGTAGGTACAGGAGCCTGAAGACTCACACTCAATGATTCAGGAACAGCTTCTTCCCCTCCACCATCAGATTTCTGAACAGACCATGAACTCTACCTCATTATTCCTCTTTTGCACTAGTTATTTATTTCTGTAACTTATAGTAATTTTATGTCTTTGCACTGTACTGATGTTGCTGTAAATCAACAAATATCATGACATACAAGTCAGTGATAATAAACCTGGTTCTGATTCTGGTTCTGATCTATTATGTTATATAAAGCCTGGAACAAAGAGGTCCTTTTCCCTGCAGTGAATGGAACTGATTTGGAATTCCTTACCTGAAAAGTCGGAGGAATTGGAATCAATCATTGCTTTTTTAAAGGAATTGGATAAATAGTTGAAAGAATAAAGTACAAGGGTTAGGGAAAGGAAGGCGGTAGCAGTGACTGGAGTGTTCTTACAAAAAACTCTCAAAAGCTCAAAGGGATGATTGGATTCCTTTTACACTGTAACAGTCTCTCAACTCCACTTACCCACCTTTGCTTCATTTTCCTGACAAAAAAAAACTCTCAATCAGTCCAGAACTCTCCCAATGATCCCAACATCCAAACTCTCTCAGGATCAAGGGTTCCAAAGTTCTTCCAGTGACTCTGTCTGTGAGGCAATGGTCCTCTGGTTCAGGATATAGACCGTGAGAGGAGACAGGTTATCTCCACTTACAAATCCCATAAGTCAGATCAAACTAAAACCAGGCTTAACTGAGCAATCCCTTTGAATCTTAAATATCAGGACATAGCCCATGATGTCTTCACTAACTCATTCAAAGAGCAAGCTTGGTAGTTCTATTTCCCTCTCTTTCCCAACACTTCCTACCCTTTTACTATTTATCCAGTTCCCTTCTGAAGGCTCCAACTCAATCTGTGTCCTCTGCCTGATCAGGTAGTGCATGCCAAATCCTAACCATTCATTGTGTGATAAAGCTTTTCTTCATATTACCTCTGGTCCTTTAATCGTTCACCTTAAGCCTACGCCATCAGATAATTGGCGCTTCAACCTCTGGCCATAGTTTTACTTGATTTACTCAGCCTGAACCCTGTGTGTCTCCGAACACTCCTACTGCTGAGAGTCATTGGTTTGACGTTGTGATGACATTGAGTGTACCGTCCGAGAACTCTAAACTTAAGTCAAAACTTTTAAGTTTTATCTGGCATAAGTATCTATGAGTACCCTCACTATAGGGAGATTATATTGTATTAACCTACACTTCAAGGATTAGTTTACTTCACTACTTTAGTCTCCACGGCAGGGTCCAGCTGTCAATAATCACTATTTCAAGCAGTGTGTCCCTCCTCCCAACCAAGGAGAAGATACTTCCAGCTAACAAAGCAGTTTAAACACAGTTTATTTTATTTTACGTGAGATATGTTTAACTCAAGTAGGTAATTCTTAACATCTTGTAACTTACAAAGGATTTCTAAACACAAGTACAATTGTTACAGGCTAAAAAGTCAGACCAACAAGTTGCAGATGAACAAGTCATCTGTCGCAAAAACCAAAGGCTGAGGAATGAATTCTAGGTCTTCTTTATGTCACCCCTTCTCTCTGTTATACCCCTCCCCTGACTGCTTTCTAACATTGATACTGTTTTTTCACTGAGTTGACATCATTGGCATATGATGTTTTTTCAACCACATTTTCAGCCCAGGTGACTGGAGGGTTTAATTAAATAAACGTGAATCCCATTGTACTCCTGTTTATGTCAAGAGGCTGAGCAGAAAATATTGGTTAGCAGCTTAACTTAGCAAACAACAAACATCTTGAGCTTTGGACAATTTCGACTGTTTTCACAAAAGGGATTTTAGCTTAATGAGCAACCACTTCTTGACCTTTGGACAGGTCATGCTGCTGTGCTGAAAAGCTGAGGTTAGCAATAAGCCTTCTTGGAGCCGGGAAAGTAAATACCCATCACAATGTCGTAGAGTTTGTTCTCCTAGCATTCCCCGCTGGGAAGACAAACATTTAACCTATAACTGCAAACCCATGACCTCTACCAAGGCAGTTACTCACCCAGGCACCTCTGACAGCACCTCCCAAACTATTAAGGTGCTTAAGAGCAGCAGGCATATGGGAACAGCACTGTCTGTAGGTTCCCCACCATACTGACTTGGAAATATACCACTGTTCCTTCATCATCACTGAGTCTAAATCCTGGAACTCCCTCCCCAACAGCACTGTGGGAGCACCTTCACCAGGGCTGCAATGGTTCAAGAAGGCAACTCACCACCACATTCTTAAGGGCAACTAGGGATGGGCAATAAATGCTGGGCTTGCCAGTGACACTGGATCCCATGAAATGTGTTTCCAGCTGAGACTGGCTCGTGAGCTCTCTACCCCATCAGATAGAAGTGTCAGCCGTCCTCTTGTGGTGTAGATGAGAGATCAGAGCTTGTTCCCACCAAGAAGAGCGATTCATTTACAAGCTGAGACTTTCCATTTGTGATGCACTGACTCAAACAACCAGAAATGTTTAGGAGAGTTGCCATGGTACCTGCTTTAGGATTTTGCGAGATCAAAGTCTATTTGAAGTGGAGGTTAATGTATTATTTTTAACACACTGAAGTAGTAATTGAACTGGTGATTGTAACAAAAATATCACTGCAAGCATAGAATAACTGGTGAGATGTACTGTGTGCATTCACATATTTGTTTTAACAGTTCTCCCAAGACAGAAATTCTGTTTAATAATTGTGAAAAGCGGCCCCAGACAGCATGCTAGAAGTTGTACTGTGCCTATTTTTGATGTTCCGACATGACTGTGAGGAATTCTAACACCCGGTCTTGCCCCCATCTAAAAACTGGTAACACTGTCTGTGTTCCAGTTTGAAATAGCACTCAGGTGGTTTATACCCAGACACATACCCCACAGGCCATGGGTACAGAAAGAGGGTTAACGTTTCAAATCCATGACCTTTCATCAGAATGAGATGGCAAAGTGATGCAGCGGGTAGTGCTGCTGCTCCACAGCTCCAGAGACCCGGGTTCAATCCTGACCTCCGGCACTGTCTGTGCGTGGAGTTTGCACGTTCTCTCTTGTGACCAGGTGGGTTTCCCCCGGGTGCTCCGGTTTCCTCCCACATCCCAGACACGTGGGTTAATTGGCCGCTGTAAATTGTCCCCAGTGTGTGGGTGAGGGGTAGAATCTGAGGGGGGTGGGGGGATGCTGATGAGATTGTGGGGAGAATAAACATGAGGTTACTGGAGGCTTTGTGTAAATTCCACACCAGTGCATTTAAGAAGGCTTCCTTTCCCCTTACCTCCACATCTCCTCTATCTCCCACACTCCTGCTCCCAACCACTCTTTTCCCAGGCAGAGCGAGGATGGGGGTTACCCTTGACCTCACCTTCCACCTCACCCTCTCCAACGGATCATCCTCTTTAATTTCTGCCTCCTTCAACAGGATTTCATCACCAGACGCTGCTCCCCCTTCCCACTGCCACTCCCTGGTCCACTCCTCTATCTCCACCAACCGCACCCCTTTCCGCAGCAAGCCCAGGAGATGCAACACCTGTCTTTCTACCGCTTCCCACCATCCAGGAGCCCAACAGTCTCTCCAGGTTAAGCATTGATCCACTTGTACTTCTAACAATCTTTGATGCTCGTGATGTGGTCTCCTCTCCCTTGGGTAGTCACCTTGCTCAATTTTCTCTCTTCCCCAGTTCTGATGAAGGATCTCAGACCAGAACCGTTAACCGTTTCTCTGTCTGCAGACACTGTCTGACCGCCTGAGTGTTCCTAGCTCTTTCTGTTTTGGTTGTGGGTAGGGTGTGGTGTCTATAAAGACTCTTTGGGAGAAAACTCAATATTGGAGCACTGTGTACCCCAGCCATGTGCAGCAGTCATCGCCTTACTGACCCCTCCAGTAACAGAGCACTGCCACTGTCTCACTACTGAGGGCTTCAGGGCACCAGGATCTCAGCAGCTGCATGCTGAAGAAACTACCCTCTTTGTTGGAACTTCTTCTGTGGACTCGGGGAGTGCCTGGAGGCACTTCTGAAACTGCCCAGTCAGGTCTCCCACTGTCTGTCGGCTGTCCCTTTAAACAGTAAGAAAATAAGCAAACTTTTCCCAAGACATTCTATAAATATAATCAGGAACAAGAGGGTTGCTAGGAAAAGAGTGGGTCCCCTTAGGGACCAAGGGGTAATCCATGTTGTGGAATGGGGGATGCAGGCAAGGTCCTAAATGAAGCAACAAAAAATCTGCTGGAGGAACTCAGCAGGTCGAGCAACATCTGTGGGAGGAAAGGAATTGTCAGTGTTCGGAAAGGCAGGATCTACATTTGGAAAGACAGGGACTGATTAGGGATAGACAGCATGACTGTGGGAGAAATCCTGCCTCAGTAATTTGATTGAATTTTTCAAGGAGGTAACTTGGATTGATGAAGGCAGGGAGGTGCACGTTGTCGATGTGAACTAAATCCCATCCCTTTAGGATTTTCTCCAATAATTTCCCTACCACTTTTGTAAGGCTCACTGGCCTGTAGTGATCCAGGATTGTGTCCTGATGCAGGGTTTCGACCCGAAACGTTGATAGTTCCTTTCCTCATACAGATACTGCTCGACTGCAGAGTTCTCCCAGCAGATTGTTTGTTGTTCCAGATTCTGGCATCTGCAGTCTCCGAGGTCTGAAATTAATGCTTCTTGTTTGTATTCACCAAGGAGAAGAATGTGGAAGATGGTGATTTCAGGGAGGGGTACGTTGATAGAGGCACATCAGTTTTAAGGAGGTAGAAGTGTTAGATGTCCTGGAACACCTAAAGTAGAATAAATCCCAGGGTCAGATGAGATCTGTCTCAGGTTACTAGGGGAAGCAAGGGAGGAGATCGCTGGGGCTCTGACAGAGATTGGTGCATCTTTGTTAGCCACAGAGGAGGTACCAGAAAACTGGAGACAGCTATGTTATTCCATTATTTAAGGAGGGCAGTAGGGATAAGCCTGGTCACTGAAGGTAAACAAGCCTTACATCATTGGTAGTGAAATTACTGGAGAAAATCCAAAGGGATAGGAGCTGTGTACATTTAGAAAGGCAGGGGCTGATCAGCGATAGTCAGCATGGCTTTGTGCGGGGCAAGTCCTGCCTCAGTAATCTGACTGAATCTTTTAAGGAGGTAGCTGAAAAGATTGATAAAGGCAGGGAGGTGTATGTTGTCTATGTGAACTAGTAAGGCATTTGACAAAGTCCTGCATGGTGAAGTGGTCCAGAAGGTTAAGGGCACATGGGATCCAAGGTTAGCTGGACAATTGGATCCAAAATTGGCCTGGTGATAGGATGCAGAGTGTGGTGGTGCAAGGATGCTTTCCTCGTTGGAAGTCTGTGACCAGTGGTGTACCGCAGGGAGCGGCGCTGGGACCTTCGCTGTTTGCGAAATATATTAACGAGTTGGATGTGAATGTAAGAAGTATGATTGGTAAGTTTGAAGATGACACGAAAGTTGGTGGTGTTGTGGATAGTGAGGAAGGTTGACTCAGGCTACGGCAAACTACAGATCAGATGGGAAGTTGGATGGAGCATTAGCTGTTGGAATTTAATCCTGACATATGTGAAGAAATGTATTTTGGGAAGTCAAATAAGAGTAAGGATTGTACAGTAAATAGTGGGGCAATGAGGAATGTCGATGAACAGAGGGACCTTGGAGTTCAAGTCCAAAGATCCCAGAAAGTGGCAGCACAGGGTAGTTAGCATGGTGAAGAAGGAATGTGGCATGTTTGCCTTCGTAGGTCGGGGAGACAATATACAAGTTAGGATGTTGTGTGCAACTTTACAAACACTGGTTAGTCCACACTTGGAGCACTGTGTGCAGTTTTGGTCCCCACACTACAGGAAGGATGTGGTTGCACTAGAAAGAGTGCAGAGGTGGTTCACCAGGACGTTGCCTGGATTGGAGGACTTTAGTTATGGGGAGAGATCAGATAGGCTGGGATTGTTTTCCCTGGAGCGAAGGAGGCTGAGGTGTGACCTCAGTAAAAGTAAAATTATGAGAGGCAAAGATAGGGTAGATAGAGTCTTTTCCTCACGGCAGGGATATCAAAAACAAGAGGGCAGAGGTTTAAGGTGAGAGGAAGGAGTTTTAAAGGGGATGTTACACACAGAGTGGATGATATCTGGATCGTGCTGCCAGAGGAGGTGGAAGAAGATAAGGCAGGTGACATGGACATGCTGAGCCGAATGGGCTGTTTCTGTGCTGTACAACTCTATGACTCGAATGCCATGTGTTCAGGTTGTACTGAGACTGCTCCACAATGGTCGAGGTGTGGAGGTTTGAGCTCCATTTTATGTCAGTGTGGGTGGAAATGTGCGTAACACCAAAAATGATGTCACCAGGTGGGTGCGTGACACTGGGAAAAGTTCAGTCATGTTCACGTTGTGAGCTTACAGAGGTGCCAGGTCCAATCAGCCAGAAACCAGCTCCAGCACAATCTATCACGTGTAAAACTGAAATTGGACTGTGTCATGCCTAATAAATGAGTACTAGGTGATGCAGTTTCTGGATTCATAAGTTTTAACAAGTTCTTAATACTAGAGACACAAGAGACTGCAGATGCTGGAACCTGGAGCAACAAACAGTCTGCCGGAGGAACTCAGCGGGTCGAGCAGCATCTGTGGGGGAAGAGGAATTGTCGATGTTTTGAGTCAAAACCCTGCATACAAACCATGCAAACCCTGCATCCTTTCCCACCACAGATGCAGCTTGACTTGCTGAGTTCCTCTAACTGATTGTTTGAAGTTCCTAATACTATTCATTTGTAATATACACTGTCTTTGTTTTCCTTTTTTTGTGCCTGTTGTGCTATTCGTATCTTAAAGTCTGAGACAAGTGAGAACACTTCTTGCTGCATGGAATCCTGTCACATCACAGTGGCCGGCCCATCAAAGCATCATCTCCCAGTCAGGGTCACTGGTTGACTTCCCCTTCATACTCGTCTCAAAGCCAGTTGTGGACCCCTGACAATTTCTCCAGCTGAGATCACCTGACACAACTGATTCCGTTACCCGCGCTGTTCCTATCCTGGCTGGGACAGCCTTAGTGGAGGTCCTTGTCTTTTCCTATGTAATATCTCTGTGTGTTTACAACTTGCTGATCCATGCATGTCTCAGCTGCACCCTGGAGATTTATTTGCTAAAGCTATCCTGGGAACACTATTAAATCTATTATGAGGGAAATAAAAATCTTCACAGGTAATAAAAAATTCTATTGGCAACAATATCAAGCAATGTAGTTTGCATTGTAGCTCACCATTTTCAGCAGAGGCTGATGCTGCAGATATGATCAGAAGGATCATAATTACTCTTGAGAAGTCCTGGAGTCATACAGCACAGAAACAGACCATTCGGCCCACCTTGTCCATGCCCACCACTGTACTTATCCATTCTAATCCCATTTACCCACTATTGGTCCTTGGTGATTCAAGCGCTTGTTGTCCAGCTGCTTCTTAAATGTTGTGAGAGTCTCTGCCTACTACCCCTCAGACCTTTCTTATGGCAACTGCTCTGCCCAGGACCGCAAGAAACTGCGGAGAGTTGTGGACACAGCTCAGCACATCACGGAAACCAGCCTCCCCTCCATGGACTCTGTCTACACTTCTCGCTGCCTCAGTAAAGCAGCCAGCATAATCAAAGACTCCACCCACTCTGGGCATTCTCCCTTCTCCCCCCTCCCATCAGGCAGAAGATACAAAAGCCTGAAAGCACGTCCCACCAGGCTCAAGGACAGCTTCCATCCTGCTGTTACAAGATTATTGAATGGTCCTCCAGCACAAGAAGATGAAGCCTTGACTCCACAACCTACCTCGTCGTGGCCCTTGCACCTTATTGTCTGCCTGCACTGCACTGTTATTGCTTTTCCCTTGTATTACCTCAATGCACTGTTGTAATGCAATGATCTGTATAGATGGCATGCTAAACAAAGTTTTTCACTGTACATCGGTACATGTGACAATAATAAACCAATTTACCAGCAGTGTATTCCAGATTCCAACATATATTCCCTCTCAGATCCCCTCTAAACCTCCTACCTTTCACCTAAACCTTTTGACTTTTGTCTTAAACACCCCCACCAAAGGGAAAAAACTCTGACTATCCACTCTACCCTACCCTACCCCCCTCATAATTTGATATACCTCCACCAGGTCACCCTCCAGCCTCCTCTGCTGGTTTGTGTCTATACCAGCTGGGAAATCTGTTCAGTCTAGCCCCACTTCCTTGCCCTTAATCCTTAGTGCTGATGTGATAATGGTTTCTGCCTCCACCACCTTTTCAGACAATGTTCCAAACACCCCCCTCCCCACCTTCTGGGTGAAAGCAAGTTCTCAACACCTCTCCCCCTCTCATCATTCTATCAACTATCATAAACCTATGTCCCCCGGTTATTGTCCTCAATGTTTGATCCTCCCTATCTACTCGATCTGGTGTATTGAGTTTATACACAAACATTTGTACTTCTCAACCTCAAGACACCTCAAAGTGTCCTCTTTGGTTCAAAATGTCACTGAGAATCTCCAGGTCTCAGTTGAGAAGCACCTAGATCATCAAGTTGTGAACATACAGAAACATTAGTTGTGAAAAGGATGTGGTTGCACTGGAGACGGTGCAGAAGAGATTCACCAGGATGTTGCCTGGGATGGAACATTTCAGTTATGAGGAGGCTAGGTCTGTTTTCCTTCCATCAGAGGAAGTTGAGGAGGCTCCTGACGGAGATCTACAAAATGATGAGGGAAATAGATAGGGTGGATAGTGAGAAAGGTTACCCCAGAATGGAGACATCTAAAACTGGAGAGCATAGGTTTAAAGTGAGGAGTAGGAGGGTTCGAGGGGACTTGAAGAAGAACATTTTCACCCTGAGGGGTGGTTGCAATCTGAAACATGTTGAAGGTTGTAGAGGCAGAGACTCTCACGACATTGAAGAAGTATCTAGAAAAGCACTTGAATTGCTTCGGCTTTGAAGGCTACAGACCAAGTGCTGGCAAATGGGATTAGTGTAAATGGGGACTTAATGGTCAGCATGGATGTGGTGGGCCGAATGGCCTGTATCTGTGCTGTGTGACTCCATGACAACATGTCTGACAGTACAGCACTCCCTCAGAACTGCAGTGGGGTGTCAGCCTGAATTATGCTATCAAGTATTGAGAGTGTGATTTGAACCCACAACCATCTGACTTGGAGGCGAGAGCAGTAACACTGAGTGATGTCTGTGGAGTAATGACTCCGTGTTGGGTTGCCCAGAGGTGTCTGTTCTCCAAACCACCAGTGGCATGAAACATCCATGACTCAAAGCAGGAGCGAGATGTACGACAACTGTTGGAGGAGACAATCTCACACCTTTTACTTTGACAACATATGAGAATACAAACACAGAACGAATAGGAGCAGGAGTAGGCCATTCAGCCCCTCATTCCATGCTCCTATCCTGATCCCAAGCTTCATCCTGTCTTATCCCCATATTCATGAAAAATCTATCAATTTCAGTCTTGTACATTTAATCTTCAAGGCTTTGCCCCTTCTCAATGTTCACCCTGCTTTTCCCTCTCAGAATACATATGCCTCAATGATTCTTAGAGTCACAGAGTCACACCACACAGAAAGAGGCCCTTCGGCCCAACTGGTCCATGCCGACCAAGATACCCATCCAAGCAAGTCCCATTTGCCCACGTTTGGCCCATGTCTTTCTAAACCTTTCCTATCCATGGACCTGTCCCTGTCTTTTAAACGTTGGTATTGTACCTGCCTCAACTACTTTTTCCGGCAGCTCATTGCACATGCATACCACCCTCTGCATAAAAATGTTGCCCCCCAAGTTCCCACTAAATCTTTCCCCTCTCACCTTAAACTTATGCCCTCTATGCCCTCATTGATTCTTGTCAATGTAAGATTGTATGGGTCTATACCATCCAATCTCTCCAACCTACAGTGAAAGAAATATTCCTGAAATGCACATTGGATTTATTGCTGGCAATCTTGTATTTATGGTAAATAGTTTCAGTCCACACAGTGTGTAGAAATATCCTCTGCTAGCTGTGCTGAGTATTTGAAGAATTTTTATTTTGATTGCAGATTTCCTGTATACACATTATTTTTCCTTGGACGTATCTTTTACATCCCATGAAATTCAGAAGGACATCCTTCAGATCTCTCACAGACGCAAACTGTTCACTCTTTTCCTTATTCTTTAATCACATGGTCTGATGTAATTAATCCCGCAGTCTGATGCGAATAAAGACAGCCTCAAATGGAATTAATCCCCCAGTTTGATGCAACTAATCCCACAATCCGAGATAATTAATTCCACATTTTTGTGTTGATAGTCCCTGATCTGGTGCAATTAATCTTGTAGTCAGGTCTAACTAAACACACATGTAATTATTATCACGGTTTTATGTACCTTAACTGGCCAGTCCTGATTAAAATTCATTGAGGGAAACACTGTCTCCCTCTCTCCCTCCACAGGTGCTGCCTGACCAGTTGAGTGTTTCCAGCCTCCTCTGTTTGTATGTCAAATTCCCAGCATCTGTCGTATTTTGCATTTGATCTACCAGAACCTCCCTGCTCTTGTATTCTCTGACTCAGTTAGTAAAGGGAACCATCCTGGATGTATTCTTGACCACCATATTGATCTGAGCTGCAACCTGTTTAATTCCCGGATGTAACTCCGAAAGGTCCTTCAGTATGCCCCCCACCCCATATTTATTGATTTGTTACACCCCTGGCATACTCAAAGCATTATATCAGCCTTGCATGGATTAAATTGCATTTGCCACATACCTGAGCAACTGCTCAGTCCATCTATACCTTCCCTTCCCGCAGTCTAATGCTGTCTTCCTCACTGCCAACCACACAGGCACCTTTTGCATCATCTGCCTACATTTAAATAATTCAACATAAAAATTACAACAAGTGAAGGGCCACGTTCTGAGGCTGGCTAAAGGGAGAATTAACAGAGGTGTATATAAGGAGGAGCCCAGACAGGAAGGGCCTGTTTCCCTTCAGAGAGGAGTCACGAAGCCAGGGAGCAGAGATGGAAGATAACTCGTAGAAGGTTGAGAGGGAAAATGAGGAAAAATGAGGGTGGCGGGAGTCTGGAACTCACCTGCTGAAAAGTTGGGAGAATAGAAATCCTCATCACATTAAACATACTTGGAAGTGTATTTGCAGATCCAAAGCCTGCAGGGCTATAGACCCATGACTGGAGGGTGGGACAAGTATGGACATGATGGGTCAAATGGTCTTCTTTGTAGCAAAAGAGTATCAGCAGTAGAAGAAGGTTCATCATCCCTTGAGCTCCCTCCACTGTTCATCAAGATCTTCTACCTCAGAGCCATTTTCCTGCACTAATCTGTATCCCTGGATTCCTCAGATGTACAGATCTCAGTTTTCAATGCAGTCAGTGACTGGACCTCTGCATCCCTCTGAGGTAGAGAATTCCTAAGGTTCACCACCTTTCAGATTTAAAGACACTTCTCCTCAGATCAGTGCTAAACTTTGAGACTGTGACTCGTGGTTCTATGCCCCTCAACCAAAGGGAAATATCTTCTCTCTATCCATCCTGTTGAGCTCCTGTTGGAATGTTTCCAAGAGTAGTCCTTCATTCTTCCAAACTCTAGAGAACACAGGTCTGATCTGTTCAATGTCGGAGAGTCATAGATTCATAGAGCACAGAAACAGGCCCTTCAGCCCACCACATTCATGCTGATCATTTTGTCCGTCTACACTAACCTCATCTACCCACCCAAATTCCATTTCCTACTATGCCTCGCCTATTTAAGTGTCTGTCTAAATATGTCTTAAACGTATTGACTCTGATTCTGCCACCTCCTCTGGCAGCGCGTTCCAGATATCACCCCCTCTCTGTGTAAACAACTTTCCCCTCAGATCCCCTTTAAAACGCCTCCCTCTCACCTTAAACCTACGCCCTCTTGTTTTTGATACCCTTACAAAAGGAAAAGAATTCTAACTATCTACCCCTATGCCTCTTATAATTTTATACACCTCCATCAGGTCGCCCCTCAGCCTCCTTCACTCCAGGGAAACTTAACCCAGTCTGTTCAATTTCTCCCCATAACTAAAGTCCTCCAATCCAGCAACATCCCAGTGAATCTCCTCTGCACCTTCTCCAGTGCAGTCACATCCTTCCTGTAGTGTGGGGACCAAAACTGCACACAGTGCTCCAAGTGTAGACTAACCAGTGTTTGTAAAGTTGCACACAACATCCTAACTCTTATATTCTCTCCCCTGACCTATGAAGGCAAGCATGCCACATTCCTTCTTCACCATGCTAACTACCCTGTGCTGCCACTTTCTTGGATCTATGGACTTGAACCCCAAGGCCTCTCTGTTCATCGACATTCCTTATTGCCCCACTATTTACTATACAATCCTTACCCCTATTTGACTTCCCAAAATACATTGCTTCACATATGTCAGGATTAAATTCCAACAGCTAATGCTCCATCCAACTTCCCATCTGATCTGTAGCTTGCCGTAGCCTGAGTCAACCTTCCTCACTATCCACAACACCAACTTTCATATCATCCACAGACTTACTACCCATGCCTGCTACCTTCACCTCCAAGTCATCATTATATAGCACAAACAACAAGGATCCCAGCACTGATTCCTGCCGTACACCACTGGTCACAGAGAAGCATCCTTCCACCACTACCCTCTGCCTCCGATGACCAAGCCAATTGGCTGGCTCACCTTGGACAATTGGCTCGGTCACCGGAGGCAGAGGGTCCTTCATTTTCTGGACCAGCGAACCATGCGGGAACTTGTCACAGGCCTTACTAAAGCTCAATAGGCAACATCTTGCACCCTGCTTTCGTCGATCTTCTTACATACCTCCTCAAAAGGTTCGATCAAATTAGTCAGGCAGGATTTCCCCCACACAAAGCCACACAGACTATCCCTGATCAGCCCTCGCCTTTCCAAATGTACGTAAATCCTGTCCCTTAGATTTTCTCCAATAATTTCCCCACCATTGATGTAAGACGCACCGGCCTTTAATTACTTGGCTTATTCCTATTGCACTTCTTAAATAAAAGAACAACGTGAGCTATCATTAGTTGGACGTGATCTCCCTTTCATAAATCCACATTGACTCTGCTCAATCCTATTATTTTCTAAGTATCTTAATATCACACCCTTCATTATCGATTTCCATGCTACGAATGCCAGGCTAACAAGTTGGTACTTCTCTGTTTTATTTCGATATCTTTTCATAGTGCAAGTCACATAACATTTCTATGATCCTGGGATGTGAATTATCCAACAAATTAATGTAATTAATCCCACAATCTGCTGGAATTAACATGACAGTCTGGTGTACTGAATTCCACAATCTGATGCATTTAATCCCACAGTTCGACATAATTAATCCCAATGCTGGATTAATCAATCCACAATCTGGTGCATTTAATACCACAGTCTGGGGTAATAATTCCCACAGTCTGGTGTAATTAACACCACAGTCTGGTGTTATAACACCATCGTCTGATGTAATTAATGACACAGTATGGTGCAATTAAAGACACAGTGTGGCATAATAATGCCACAGTTTGATGTAATTAATACTACAGTCTTGTGTAATTATTCCCACAGATTGGTATAATTAGTAATACTGTTTTGCACAATTAATACCACTGTCTCGTGTTCTAATACCATAATCTGGTATAATTCATCCCGCAGTTTGTTCATATTAGCCTGGTGTAAATAATCCCACAAACTGGTATAATTAATCCAGAAATCTAATGTGATTATCACTGTAATCTGTTGTAATTAATCAATAACCTGGTACAGTTATTCCCACAATTGAATATAATTGATCCTACAGTTTGATAATATTAATCTCACAGTTTGATATGTAATACTACCGATACAATTAATCTCTCAGTCTGTTTTTATATATATATAAAAAGACGTTTATTAACTAAAAGCTCTACAAAAGACAACCAGTGTCAAAATGCCACAACTAATACAGAAGAGAAGAAAGAAACTAAGCGGCTGCATAACTACAGCAAATTAATGCGAACTAAACACCCGCAAAATGCACCCGCAACACAGCAGAGAAAAACAACCACTGAACACACCACTTCACAGAAGAATCGCATTCGCACCGTCCACGACACACGCAATCCCCTGTGGGGCCCACCGATCGCAGAACTCAACCAGGGTGCCCGCGGAGACCGCGTGCTCCCTCTCCAAGGACACCCCTGCGCATACGTAAGCACAGAAGACGAGCAGGCAGGCAGACCGGCCAGGACCCTCGGCCACCCGCCGCCGCGTCCCGTGGATGGCCAGCTTGGCCAGGCCCAGCAGAAGACCTACCAGGAGATCCTCCACGCGACCCGCCCCGGGCCGCACCAGGTGACTGTAGATCAACAGCGTCATGCCGAAGTGCAGCCAGAACTTGAGCAGCAGCCCCTTCAGAAACGCAGAGAGGGGCTGCAACCTCTCGCACTCCACTTACACCTAGTACACCGTCTCCTCCCGGCCGCAGAAGTGACAGGTGGCCGGGGTGTTGGTGAACCGGCTCAGAAATCAGTTGCATGGCACCATCTAGTGCAGCACCCTCCACCCCAGGTCCCCGATGTAAAGGGGGAGGACTCCCGTGTAGAGAGACCTCCACTGGGGACCCTCTTCGCCGCCCAACGGCAAGATGGCAGACCAGGGCGAGGAAGTGAAAGGTGTGCAGGAGCAGCCCATACAAGAAACACCTCGGCATCTTGCGGAACAGCACTGGCGGCGTGTCCGCCAGGCGGCTCGGGTTGTGCCGCTCAGTCTGCTATTCCCACAGTTTGACTTAATTAACCCACTCCTCCCCAGTCTGTTGTAATGAATACCACAGAATGATGTAACTAATCTCGTAATTTGATTGTATTAACTGCACCGCTGGTGTAATTTAATCCGTATCTGGTATCATTAATCCCGTGTGGTGTAACTAATACTTTGATCTGATGGCCTTGATCCCGCAGATTGGTGCAATTACTTTCCTTGTCTATTATAGTTACCCCACAGCCTGATTTAATTGACCCAACCCTCCCTATCCTGATGTGTTTACTCCCACCACAGCTGTTTCTAATCTCACAGTCTGCAGTAATTTAGACCACAGTCTGGGGTAATTAATCCTACAACCTGGTGTAATTGATATTACAATCTGTCGTAATTATTCCCACAGATTGACATGATTAATCCCCCAATCTGATTTAATTAACCCAACTCTCCAAGTATGATGTCATTTATTCCTATAATCTGGAGTAATTAATACAAGAGTCTGGTGTAATAGTACCGCTGTTTGACGGCATTAATCAGACTGATAATATTAATCTCACAGCATGATATAATATCTCCACAGTGCGCTGGTATTCATCCTAGAATCTGGTGCAATCAGTACTACAGTCTGATGTAATCAATCCCCGAGACTGATGCAATTCATCTCCCAGTCTGCTATAGCTAGTCTGATTCAATTAGCTCATTCCTCCCGGATCTGACATAATAATCCTACACGTTGACGAAGTTTATTCTCCGGATCTGATGTAGTTAAAACCACATTCTGTAAATGAGAGTCAAAAACCTGCAGTCGCTGGGAGTCCGCAATAGAATCAGAAAGTGCTAGAAACACTCAGCAGTTCAGGTGGAACCTGTGGAAAGTGAAACAGAGATAATGTTTCACGTTGAAGACTCTTCGCCAGAACTGGGAGAGACAACCATCGTTGTAAACTGCAGAGAGAGTACGGGAGGGAGGGGTAGGACGAAGGAAACATCTCTGCTCGGGTGAGGCCAGGGTTGCTGTGGGGATAAATTTTGGAGGTCTTCTAATTGAGGGGGGAAGTCAGGGAGAGAGAAAATGAAGAAAACTATGAGGTGACAGAGCAGAGAGTGAGAACACAAAGGAATGTAAAAACATCTGCTCCTGGTCCTGGCCAAGGTGGCCATTCATGGGTCTAGGTGGCACGTAGTTGAGGGTTCTGGCCAAGCCCCTCTCCTGGGGTTACATCTGTGTCTGTGTCTCCCTGGAGAAGGAGAACACTGTATCCATGGGCACAATGGGGCATTTCTGGGACCAGTGGGTGCCTCAGGGGATGAGTCCGTTCTGGATAGTGATGACTGTGTTCTAATTTGAAGCTGTAAATAGTGTGTATCATGAAGTATGTGTAATATTGTTTTGATGTGGTTCTGTAATCACTGAATAAACCACGTTTGGAAAAAAAAGGAATGTAAAAACTGTGAAATGCAGAGCTCTGGAATGTATCCGGCAAGTCAGGATGTACCGATGGAGAGAGAAAAACTGAGCTGATAGCACGGATGTCTGACTTCCAGCTGAAATGGACAGATCTGATACTGATAGAAAAACTGAGTCCTCTGACGTTGATATCAGGTCTGGCAGGCTGTAATCTCCCCAGAGGCACAGAGAGTCTCAGTCCTTGATTCATCAAGTTATACAGCAGGGAAACAGGCCCTTCAGCCCAACTCATCCATGCCAACCAAGGCCCCTACCTGACCTAGTCCCATTTGCCTACAATTGGACCACATCCCTCTAAACTTTTCCTATCCAGGTACTTGTCCAAATGTCTTTTGAACATTGTAATTGTTCCCCCCTCTACCACCTCCTCTGGCAGCTTGTTCCTTATACACACCACCCTATGTGTGAAAAACCTGCCCCTGAGATCCTGTTAACCTTTCCTCTCTCACCGTAAACCTATTCCCTCTAGTTTTAGATTCCCCTACCCTGGGAAGAAGAATCTGACTTTCTACCCTGTCTATGCACCATATGATTTAGTAAGCATTTCTAACATCACTGTCAGCCTCCTTCACTCCAGGGAAGACAGATCTAACCTATCCATTCTCTCCTTATAACTCAAGTGGTCCAGTCCTGACAACATCCTTGTGAACCTTCTCTGCACCCTCTCCAGCTTAATCACATCCTTCCTACAGTGTGGCGACCAGAACTGCACGCAGTACTCCAGGTGTGGTCTAACCAATGTTTTGTACAGCTGTAACATGATGTCCCGATTCTTGTACTCAGTTCCATGGCTAATGAAGGCAAGCTGACCACATGCCTTCTTCACCACCCTGTCCAACTGTGTTGCCAGTTTCGCATTTTCAACAGAGCAAATACAACAGAGATGAGGAACTAGGACAATTGAATGGAGTCGTTATTGGAGGCAGAGTTCTCAGACATATCCTGTTACACAACGGGGCCTCAGCTTCATCCACCTAATGAGTCCCAAACTTCCCATCTTCTTCTATCACCTCTGCCTCTCTTCCCGTTTCATCACCCGTCTCCAGAATTCCCGTAGTACCTGGACCCTCCCTCTGGCCTCTTACCCTCTCTAGATCTATTCAGCGCTAACCAGTGTCACGACATTAACCATCTGTATTCTTCCAGTTAGCTCACTCCCATCCCCTTCTGAACTCCATTCATTTCACAGCCTTTGTTCTTTTTCTCTGTCTTTAATTGCTCCCATTATCCCATCGAGCAAATGATCTCATACCGTCAGACGTGAATCACTATCTTCTCTCTCTAATTGCTCTTATTATTCTATCTTCTAGATTACTTCATCACAGTTTATCCCAATGGCAGCCCTGTCCTCACCCTATCAGAGACATCCCTCACCCACACTCTCCAACCTAGAGTCATAGACTCATATAGTAATACAGCACAGAAACAGGCCCTTTGGTCCAACTAGTTCATGCTGACCAAAGTGCCCAACTAAGCTTGTCCCATTTGGCCCATTTCCCTCTAAACCTTTCCCATCCATGTACTTATCCGAATGTCTTTTAAATGTTGTATTGTACCTGTCTCAACTACTTCCTCTGTCAGCTCGTTCCATAAACCCACCACCTTCTGCGTGAGGAAGTTGCCCCTCAGGTCCCTTTTCCCCTCTCACCTGAAAGTAATGCCCTCTAGTTTTTGGGTCCCTTTCTCTGGGAAAAAGACTTTGTGTATTCACCCTATCTATGCCCCTCATGATGTTCTACACCTCTATAAGGTCACCCTTCATTCTTCTACATTCCTGCCTAACTTCTCCCAGTAACTCAGGCCCTAAAGACCTGGCAACATTCTTGTAAACCTTCTTTGCGCTCTTTCCAGCTTAGTGATGTCTTTCCTATAACAGGGCGACCAAAACTGTACACAATATTCCAAGTACGGCCTCACCAACGTCCTGTACAACTGCAACATAACTTCCCAACTCCTGTATTCAGTGCCCCGACTGATGAAGGTCAGTGTGCCAAACACCTTCTTCACCACCCTGTCTACCTGTGATGTCACTTTCAGCAAACTATGTACCTGTACTCCCAGGTCCCTCTGTTCCACAAAACTCCCCAGGGTGCTACCATTCACTGTGAAAGTCCTACCCTGGTTTGAATTCCCAAAATGTAACACCTCACACTTCCGGATTGAATGCCATTTGCCAATCCTCGGCTCACTTACCCAGCTGATCAAGATCCTCCTGTAACTTTTGATAACTTTCTTCACTATCAATGACAGCAACTATTTTAGTATCATCTGCAAACTTACTAACCATGCCTTGTACATTCTCATCCGAATTGTTTATATAAATAAACATAAGACAAATGTTTTTTTTTCTCATTTCAGATTCTGACAAAGGGTCATTCATATGAAACATTAACTGTTTTTCTCTCTCTACAGATGCTGACTGGACCCGCTGAGTGTGTCTAGCATTTTCAGTCTGAGTTAAATCAAGGTGCAGTTTGATGCAACTGATAAGCCCCTCCTCAAATGGAATTTACCCCACAGTCGGAGATAATTAATTCCACATTTTCTGTTGATAATCCCACAGACAGTAATAAGTATTGTACTCATGTCGAACTAAGCAATCAGTTTGATCTAACTATACCAGAGGCTGATGTTATTTAACTAGCTGCTTCAATGAAGGATCTTCACTCGGTGTTTCTCTCTCCACTGACTTGCAGATTGCTTCTGGAATGTTTTACTTCAGCTTTTCAGCATCTGTAATACTTTGTTTTTGAGTTAGTTTATCCCATGGTTTGGTGAATTCAGTCTCCAGGTCTGATGTGGCTAATCCCACATTCAGATACAAATAATGCCACATTCTGACCTACTCAAATCTCGTGATAGAATTAGTCTCATGGGCAGGTCTAATTAATCTTCTAGTTTGATGTAAAATCTGGCATATTTAATGCCAGAGTCTGATTTAATCGCAAGTTCTAATATCAGTGTTTCTTTACCATTTCATGCTCCCATTGAATAGCAGGGCAGACTTGTTGGGGGGGGGGGGAGCGGGAGTCGAGTGGCCTACTTCTGCTCCTATTTTCTTGTGTTCTTATGGCATATTTAGTCTCTTGGTCTGATGTAACTATTCCTGGTTTTGGATGTGTATAATCCCTGATCCCAGTGGATTTAATCCCACTGCCAGTTGACCATCTACTTCCAGCAGTCTAAACCTTCCTTTCTCACTTATAACCACACGGCCAAGTTTTGTATCATCTGTAAACTCTTTATTTTATTATCTTCTCACACATTAAGATTAAATTGAAAAGCAAGGGACAAGTCCCGAGCACTGTGGAGCCCTGCTGGTAACACCCAGTCACAAAAACACCCATCAGCCATTTGCCACAGGGGCAATATGGTGGTTCCACTTTGTTAGGAGTTTGAGGAGATTCGGTATGTAGACTCAGCCAGCTCCATCATGGGCACAACCCTCCCCACCATCGAGAACATTTACAAGAGGCGGTGCATCAAGAAGGCGGCGTCTATCACTAAGGACGTTCAGTACTGCCACAAGACAACAAATTTCACGACATAAGAGTCAGTGATTCTGATTCTGATCCCATGAGCCTTTATTTTTTGACCAGCCTATCAAAAGCCCAATTAAAATCCTCATAGGCACTCCTGACTTGGATGGTGGAAGGGTTGGATTGGGTTATCATCGAGTCATGGTCAGAGAGTCATACAGCACAGAAACAGGCTCTCTGGGCCAACTCGTCCATGCCGACCAAGGTTCCCATTAAGCTGGTCCCATCTGCCCACATTTGCCCCATATCCCTCTGAGCCTTTCCTCTCCAGTCAGAGGCAAGTCACTCTCAAGTGCCCTCAGTCCTTTCCAAATCCAGTCCTTGCACTTATCTGTGAACAGGGCTCTGAAATTTGTCTCCCTTGTCCACGTTGTGGAGGCTTGGTGCAGCATTTCATTGAGATCATCTGGCCCAGTTCAACCACAGCGACAACTCTTCAATACTGCAGTTAATGAAAAAAAAACAACTGCAGATGAAACAAAAACAGTAAATACTGGAAACTCTCAGCAGGTCGGGCAGCAGCTACAGGGAGAGAAAAAGGGTTGATGCTTCAGGTCAAAGACCTTTCATTGGTTCTAAAAGGTCATCAACCTGAAATGTTGACTCCTGTTTCTCAGTTCCACAGATGCTGCCTGACCTGCTGAGAGTTTCCAGCATTTCCTGTTTTTGTTTGAAGTTATGCTGGAACTGTATTAGTCAGAACTCAGCTCTAGGACTGAGTATAGTTCTGGTCGTACTATGTAAGTGACAGCATTGGAGAGAGTGCAGAAGAGATTTAGGAGAACTGGGAAACTGTAGCTCAGAGGAAAGGTTGGATGGGGCGAGAATAACTTTGGAACAGCAGAGGGCAACAGGACAATTAACTTTGGTGTATGAAATGATGAAGGCCCCACTCAAGGATCTGTTCCTCTTACCAGAATACTGGAAGCACTCACCAGCTCAGGTGGTACAGACTTCAAGTAATGAGAAAGATCCAGAGATGGGGAAATAGTTTTCACTCAGATGCTGGTGGGGGTCAGGAAACTACTGCTTGAAAGGTTGAGGCAGAAACTCCCCACATTTAAACACTCTCTGGGTGAGAGCAGTAACCTGCAGGGTGACAGACCCAAGGGAGGCTGGTTCAAGGCTGAGGAGCTCGGTCTCAACTAGGACATAACACAAAGGGCCAAATGGTCTCCTTCTGTAGCGTAACATTGCACTGATTTAATGATGTGATCAACCCCCTGGTCTGATGTAATTAATTTCATTATTTGATGTGTTTAATCTCACAGTTTGAAATAAATAATCTCAAAATCTGTTGTAATGAATTCTATAGTTGCTATTATTAATCCCCTGCTCTGATGTAATTCACCCTACAGTGTAATGTAATCAATCCTCCAATTTGATAATAATAATCAAATGTCATTAACCTCCGATCGAGTTGATCGCTGAGTGGATTTAATCCATCCCCACATTCTGATTTACACTAATTCCCCATTATTTCCCACAGTTACCCGGCCTCTTCTCTCCCGTGTGATGTGCTGGTGGACACAAGGCGTTCAGTCAGCAGTGAGCTGACACTGAGGTGTAAGTGGATCTTCTCTGGGACCCCTGTGCACTCGCATAGACCCCCGGCTCGGGTTCACAGCCTTATACACGGAGCCCTGTCGAAGCCACTCACCGAGGTCGGAAGTAAACCTGACTGAAGTTGACTAACTGAACTGTGACCAGTGTTAGAAAACCGTCCCGAGGGGGAGCCGGAAGGAAACCCCTCTCCTCACTCTCACCCTACCCCCTCGCCAATTTCTAAATACCCTTTGTCTCGGTGCGAGTTCTGACCGACAGATAGCTGAGCACAACACTCGCCGAGCAACGGGAACTGTCTGCAGCATGGGCCGGTGCGGACAACTGAGGGTCCGACTTTGATCTGAGCTGGTCGACCGTCGGTCACTGTTCACAGTTCACAGCTCAGGGGGTGAGGGGAGTGCAGGCCACGAGAGGTGCTGGAATAGCCGGAGTCCCGGGAACTCTCGCTCACCCCTTCACAACGGCACCTACTGACCTACCCGTCACAGGGTGAGGGCGGGCATCTGGGGGAAGTAGTGGGGCATTAGTGCCGATCAGAATGTCCTCCCAACCAGGGATTAATAACATTGGACTGCAGGAATGTAGAGGTATCGGTGACTAGTTATCACAATCGATTGCAATCGCTCCAAAAACAGCACACTCCAACTAGACTTTCTTAAGGACATTTTAAAGAAAACTTTAGTCGCCCCTCACTGCATGTGGCGGGGTATCTCCGGCTCTGGCCCCTCTTCACCCCTCCCCTCCCTTCCAAGCCCCCTCACCTATGGTAGTAATCACTGTGATGGCAAAGTAGAAGGAGCCGGCGAATTTCCACTGGTGTCCGGCGCGGTGCGGTTCGCTCTGCAGAACCACCCACTCCAGCTCCCTGTAGTCCTCCTCGCTCATGCCGTACTTGCTCTTGAGTTCCATGCGCTTGGAGTTCAGCAGCCGCTTGCGGGAGGTCTCGAAGTCGGACTCGAGCGCGTCGAAGACGGCGGCGCCCACCAGCAGGTAGGTGAACATGCAAAGGATCAGGGAGAGAGTCCGCACGTTCTGCCGCTTCATGGCCACCAGAGCCCGGCTCCAGCTCGCCGCATCCCCGCCTCCCCCACCCACAGCACCCCGGGCACTCCGGCCGCGGGGACGCGCGGGATCGCGCGCCTCCCGGCGACGTGCACGCCTTAATGTAATGATCAACAGAGTAAATAATTGTGCGAGCCAAGAACCTGTCGAAGCGGGGCAGGAACCCCCACACCCTGCCCGGGGTAGGGTTGAGTTGGCTTCAGTTGGAGTGAGTTGGGTCAGTTTGGATTGAGTTGGATGGTTAGGGCCAACCTCAGCTTGCTTCTGCTGGGATGGTTTGCATTGAGCTGGGTTGCTTGGTTGTGCTTGCTTGGGGTGGACTGGTTGGCTGAGCGTGGTTTGGATTGGCTGCGGTTATGGGGGTAGGTTCGGTTCAGTTTGGGTTGGTTTAGGAAGATTGAGGGTGGATTGGTTAGGTCCAGGTTGGTTCGGCTTGGACTGGGTGGGTTTAATGTGGGTTAGGTTGGGTCGCAGAGGTTTAGGGTTGGATTGAGGTGCGTTGGTCTGCGGGGGGTCGGTTTGAATTGGGATGGGAAGCTTTAGAGTTGGTTCGCTTGGATTGGGTTGCGATGGATGAGGAGATGTTTGACACACCGTAGGTTGCGTTTGCCTCGGTTGAGTAGGGTTGGTTTACCCCCCCCCCCCCCCCCCCCCACCGACCCCGCCGCCCACCAGCTCAATCCAACCAGGTTATGGACGGCCCCAACCCATTTCCTAAAGCTAGGCCTGATTTAATGATCCAAGGAACCCCTTCCCCAAAGAAAAACAAGTCCAAACCTTCCCCGAGTAACCTCCCTGAGGGGCCAAGTGCCCACGGCGGCTCCACTCCGCTGCCCTGGTCTAACTTTGTCTGCAGTTTAACCCCGGGATTGTGGATGCGTCGCTGGCTCCTTGAATCGAATTGGTTGTTCCGGGGTAGGATGAATTGTTCCCAGCTGTTCGTTCCCGGTTTACGGTAAGTCCGTTCAGGAGGCGTCCTTATTCCGACTCCTCAGCGACTGAACATTCCGATCCACAGGCGCTATGCTCCCGGGGGGATCCAGGTTTCCCCTGGTGTCCTGGATGGAGCGCCGCTCTCGCCCTCCCTACGCCGTGGTGCAGATAAAATCCAGTTTTTCATTCTGTCTCCTCCAGGTCTGTGAGACTCCAAAATGCCGGGATCCAGCCGGGTAAAGACCCAAGGCTGAGATACTCCGGGCGGGGTAATCAATCAGAGGTCACGGTGCCCCGCTCCGACCCTCCCCCGCCCTCTCCGCATCTTCCCCACGAGTGCAGAGCGCTGGCTCGGTGCACGGCTCCCGCCGCCGCGATCTACAAGTGCCCCGAGCCAGCAGCCGAGCTCTCTCACAGAGTTAACGTGGAGCCCCGGCAGCTCTCACTCTGCGGTACCCGGACGCTGAGCGAGACTGGGAGAGCTGCAAACCTGGTTCGTATCTGAAGTGAGGCACAAGCTCACCCGGGCTGGGTGAGGGGATTAACGTTCAGTGAACGCACAGAGAGATCCGTGCACAGGTACAAGACTAACATACAGACTTGGACACACACACACACACACACACACACACACACACACACACACACACACACACACACACACACACACACACACACACACACACAATTCCAGATACACAATCGCACACAGAGACACACTCTCACGCACGCATATAATTGCAAACATACGCAAAAAATGCAGGCAATGACCATCACAGCGCATCAGTACACACACACACACATGAATACAAGTACACACACAAAGATGCACAATTACTTGTACATTTAGACATACATGTACAGTCACACAGGGCTCACATGTACACAGGGTCACGTGCAGTTACATAAACACAATTGCACACAATTACATTCACACAACCACACCATCACAAAATGACACTCACGCCAATCCAAACACAACCCAACCACCAGAACTGCAGCATGCATTTATATAGCGTCATTAATGCGATGTAACAAGCCGAGGTACTTAACGGCAGTATCAGGACACAAATATTCAACAAAACGTGTCACCAAGCCACACAAGGGCAGGTATCCAGAAGGGGTAGGTCTGAAAGGGGTTGGAGAGGCAAGGAGATTTGGGAAGAAATTTCTTGATCTTAGGGCCCTGGCTGTCGCTGGTGGTGGTGTGTGGCTGGGCCTGGCCAAGAGGCCCAGCTTGGAGGATCTTGGAAATCTTAGAAGCAGATAGGGAAACCCATATGTTTATTAATGTAAATGCACAACGCACACGATTGTACTTTAAAGGACACCCAGCCTTAGACAAGTAGACATCCATTTCAGCATAGATATTTAATGAAACTTCTTTGTACAACACAGGTTAACACACACACATCCACACATTCGGAAACAATTATTTGTACGCATCTAACCCCACGCACACCCATGTACACATAGTCTTGCTCACCGAGTGTAAAATCTAAACATTCCACCCATCTATCCAGATGGATCCATGTACAGTTGTAAATGCCCACTTAATCTGGACATTACTCATGAACTCTGACACAATATCATTGGCACGTCAGTTCCATCCTACAGGACAATATTTTACATATGCTGTGAAACAGACTCATATTTACACCACTCCGCACACACTATTGACACACACCACTCATGCACGCTCGTCTGTATTCACTGCTATATGCGCCGCACACATTTACACTGCACATACACATGAACACACACGTGAATGCACGCACATGCATACAGAAGCGCGCACACACTCACTCACACACACACGCGCGCACACATACACGGGCGCGCGTATTCACCCAAATCTACCAACCTTTACTGAGCTTGGTCAATCTGACTGTGATTGCATGGTGCAGTGTATTCCATGCGATCTAATTCACTTCACGGTTAGAATTGATTGATTTGGACCTGATCAATGTCTCTTCGTCAGTAACAGAAGGGAGTGATATGACCAACAGTTTTACTTGTTCTTGGACAGCAGTTAGCAGAGGGAGTGGGAAGTATCACCTTGTACGCGATACTTAGTCACGCTTCGATTATTTTCCAAGGGTTGTAAGTCGGCGTTGATTTATGTTGTTGTTTAATAAAGACGGCCAGATAAATGGCAGAGTTCATTTGCACCGTGGGCGCCCACGCTAATAGACTTTAACACAGCTCTAAATACTAATTAGACATCAGCGAGGGTGGCAACAAACGGCAGCATATTGGGGCTAATTCCCCGGATTCTGCAAAATAAACTTGCATTCGGCGCGTGGTGTAAACTATTTTACACGCTGCATTTAACCAGATGCAAGTGGCAAAGAGGGAATAAATTAGGCAGGCAATTTTTAATGAATCTTCGCACCTGCAACATATTTTCCGAATCGGAATTGTTCATTTCTCCCCTTTTTACATTTGTATTTTTATTTTCAGCAATTTACAGGCGCTGAATTTACTTCCCTCCGCGATGCGCTAAAAATAGGTTTCACTGATAAGATGCAAGGTACAGCAGGAAACACAATTCAGTTAAAAGCTGTCCATGGTGCTGAAGGCAATGCCAAATGCAAGTGCCCCAAGCAAACCCTTTCAGCACCGCAGACAGCGACCTGAGCGGTTTGTATACGACCAAACCAGCCAGACCTTCTATAAAACACTACCTCAGTCCTGCCGAGAGGACAGCGAGAACCCGAGTTTCACCCCAATTTAGGCTGCACTAACAATTCGTAGACAGACTCTGCAATGCCATAGGAGACCCTGAACTGCAAAGGAAAACTAGCCTGGAAGCCTGTTTTGTGATAGCGCCCAGCCACTTGAAACAGAGGGGGGATGCGGGATAACACACAAGATGCTGGAGGAACTCAGCGGGTCAGGCAGCATCTGTGGAGGGAAATGGGCAGTCGACGTTTCGAGTCGAGACCCTTCATGTGGAGTGCGATAGATGTGGGCTGCGATGGATCTCAGCTGGACCCTTGGTGAAACAGCCGGTGGGGACACCCTGCCGGGTCTCGTACTTGGAACGAATGCCTGTAGCAACTGCACCACACTAACATGAATTAAAAGCATCACACAGCATCGAAACATTCCTGCTTTCCTGCAACAAAACCAGAAAAAGATGGGAAAAGCTCAGCAAGTCAGGCTGCATCTTTGGAAAGAGAAACCGTCAACGTTTCGGCTCTGTGTCCAGAAACGTCCAATGCGTCCCTTTACACAGACGCTGCCTGACCTGCTAAGTGTTTCCAGCATTTTCTGTTTTAGTTTCAGACTTCCAGCATCTGCATATTTATGCTTTCCATTTCTTGCATTTCTGTAACATCTTACTCCACCAAAATATTTTGAAGAAAATAGAATATTTTTGAAGTGCACTCATGGTTATAACATACGAGGCATAGCAGCTAATTTCTGCACAGAAAGCTCCCACGATGAGAATGAACAGATAAGCTCTTGTGATGTTGATTAAGGGATAATTATTTCCCAGACACTGGAGCAACGTCCACGTTCTTTTCTGAATTTATACCATGATATTTTTTTACAACTACTTGTAAGAACAGTCAGGACCCTCCATTTAACTTCTCATCTGAAAGACAGTGTTCTCTTTGTCATCTTTGCTTTGGAGCATCAATCTAAATAGAACATGGAACATAGAAACAGTACAGCAAGGCCCGCAATGTTGTGCTGAACTAATTAAACTAGTAATTAAACGCCGAACTAAACTTGTCCCTGACAAATACTGCAACTCCCCTCCCTCCTTTTACCTCCCTCTCTATCTTTTCCAAAACATGGGAACTCTGGAATATTAAGTATCCAGTCCTGTTCCTCCCTCAACCAAATCTCTGCAGTGACCACAACATCATCGTTCCATGTACTGATCCATGCTCTCTTATCCTTAATACTCCCAGCATTAAAATGAACACACTTCAACCTGCCAAAACCATCGTGTCTATTACTTTGCCTCTGCCTGCCCTTCCTGACAGACTTACTTGTCATGGCATCTACTTCCCTCTCAATCCCTCCACTTTCTGAGCTGGTGCTCTGGGTCCCACTCTTTCAGATCTTTGTGCTTGGGTATCTAAAATGGGGTTTGAACCCAGGGTATTTGGCCCTTGTGCCTTTGCCAACCCTTTGAAAGAGCTCTCCAATCACTCCTACACTGCTCTTTATTAAAAGACCTGCAGTGCTTTCCTTTTTAAGTAATCATCCAATTCATTTTTGGAAGTCATTATTGAATCCACTTCCATCACTGTTCTGGGCAATTCACATTCCAGATCACGTCAGCTCACTGTTAAACTGTTCTCTTCCTTCCCCTCCATCAGACAGTCTGTTTAAGCTCTACAAATATTAATAATTAGTGAGATGGCTGTGATGTCTGCTAAGAAATCTGATGAACATATCACTTAATCTTGTGATGAAAATATCTATGAAAGAGAAACTTAATTAAGTCCTTTAATGTGCTGCCCAAACAAGATCTTCAGTGATATAAAGTTAGTGGATGTTGATGTTTGTTTCACCTTAAAGAAATGTCATAATGGCAAACACTTAAAAAACCTTCAGTCCTTTCCAATACTTCTTTGATCAGCTCAAGATGTAGAGATGGGAGATATTAGGGTAATTAAAAAGAGCAGAAAAGGTTAAGCTCAAGATCAAGAATGGCTTTGACAGAGGGAGAAATTGTTTCCATTGACAGATGACATGTAATAAAGCCACTTGTGCTAAGGGAATTGTAAAGAGAATCAGAAGGGAGAGTGTTTCAATGCAGTAAGTCGTTGTGATCTGCTAAGTCTTGTCTGAAATGGCAGTAGAAGCACATTCTGCAGGAACGTACAGAGGGAATGGGATAAACATTTTGTATGGGAAGTTTGCAAACTTTGGATAATTCTTTCAGAGTCCACACAGTCATCTGGGCTGAATGGCCTTCTGGCCTTCTTTGAGATCCTATGATAAAGGGGCATTTGAATTTGATCCTCATGATCTATGATAGAGAAAGGTCAGTCAGCCAACTATGTTCATGCCAGTTAAAGAAAGAACTGCAAACCTAATCCCACCTTCCAGCACTGGGTCTGTTGCCCTGCAGGTCACGCATCTTTAAGTTCACATCCAAGCAGTTTTTAAATGCGATGAGAGTTTCTGCTTCTTTCACTCTTTCAGGCAGCACGTTCTTTACCTCAGCCCTCTTCTGAAAAGAAATCCTTCTACTGATCACTTAAAAACTCTGGCTCTGTTTGAGACTCCCCTGCTAAGGGAGATAGGTCCTTCCTATTTGTTCTGTCTAAGCCCCTTATAATTTTATACACCCCAATTAAATCTCCTCTCACATACTTAATTGGTCATTGAATTCAAAATCTGAGGCCAGAAATGTGATTGCACAGTATTTTCTTTGGGGACAGACTCTGATAATTATGCAACTTGTGGTCAATTTTATCAGCTGTAGAGCTGGAAAGACAGAGACCACCATAGCTAGAAGTAGAACCACAAGCAGATAACCTGGTTCCTTCCTGTGTGTGGGTGGGGAGCATCCGGTACTCTTTGCCCTCTGTCTGCAGTCTGGTTCACGCACCCTTCTACACATCTCTGTTGTCCTTGGTCGGCTCCTCAGTTGTTTATCCTTACTATCCCAGTGCACAGACATGTTCCCTCTCAGCTAGTCTCCCCATATTTCCATTAACCCCACCCAGATGCCATCACAACTACACACTACAAGCAATTTACAGTGGCCAAATAATGCACCAATTTGGAACTGGAAATAGAGTTGATTTATTGTTGTCACATGTATGGAGGTCCAGTGAAAAACTTGTCTTGCATACTGTTTATACAGATCATTTCATTACACAGTGCATTGAGGCAGTACAAGGGAAAACAATAACAGAATACAGAATAAAGTGTTACAGCTACAGAGAAAGTGCAGTGCAGGCAGACAATAAGGTGCAAGGTCATAATGAGGTAGATTGTGAGGTCAAGAGACCATCTTATCATACTAAGGAACCATTCAATAGTCTGATAACAGCAGGATAGAAGCTGTCCTTGAGCCTGGTGGGACGTGCTTTCAGGCTTTTGTATCTTCTGCCCAATGGGAGAGGGGAGAAGAGAGAATGTCTGGGGTAGGTGGGGTCTTTGGCTGCTTTACTGAGGCAGTGAGCAGTGTAGACAGAGTCCATGGAGGGGCTGGTTTCCGTGATGTGCTGAGCTGTGTCCACAACTCTCTGCAGTTTCTTGCAGTCACGGGTGGAGCAGTTGCCGTACTAAGTTGTGATGCATCTGGATAGGATGCACATCTCTGGGATGTGACAGGCATCTGGAGCACCTGGGGGAAACCCATGGGTCACAGGGAGAAAATGCAAACTCCACACAGACGAGGTCAGGATTGAACCTGGGTCGCTGGTGCGGTGGGTAAGCAGATCTACCTGCTGTGCCATGTCCACATGATGACCAGCATCTGGTGCTGTAACTGGTGACCACAGCATGACATTAAATACAAACCTTGGGTACCTTTAGTGCCACTGCTCCTGGGTCCAGTTTTCAAGTCCAGGACCCCCTCCTTAGCCTCCCTCTGGCACTCCTTTACTGCCATCTTCTGAGGTCCCCCATCGAGATATTCTCAGTTCTGTTTCAGACTATGTTTCTATAGCAAGAAGGAGGGCTCTGGTAAGCTGTTGTTGGCAAGGGCAGAGGTCATGACCTGCACTGGATTTATATGCAGTCTGATATGTACGTGTGATTATACATACGTGGCAAGATCTATTCAAAACACGGTATTCATTATTAAAATGGAAGGAAGAAGTGGGTTGTAAATATTGCAATCATCCCAATAACTAATGGTCAATGGGAGATAGAACATAGGACATAGAACAGTACAGCACAGGAACAGGCCCCATGGCCCATATGTTGTGCCAAACTAATTAAGATAATGACACCTAATTAAACTAATCCCCTCTGCCTGCACGTGGTCCATATCCCTCCATTCTCTGCACATTCATGTGCCTCTTAAACACCTCTATTGTATCTGCCTCCACCATCACCCCTGGCAGCCAGTTCCAGGCACCCACCGCTCTCTGTGTAAGAAACTTGCCCCGCACATCTCCTTTGAACTTTCTCTCTCTCACCTTAAATGCGTGCCCTCTAGTATTAAACATTTTGACTCTGGGAAAAAGATACCAGCTGTCTACTCTATCTATGCCTCTCATAATTTTATAAACTTCTACCCACAGCCTCCATTGCTCCAGAGAAAACAACCCAAGTTTGTCCAACCTCTCTTATAGCACTTGCCCCCAAATCCAGGGAGAATCTTGGAAAACCTCTTCTGTCCCCTCTCCAAAGCCTCCACATCCTTCCTATAATGCATTCTGATACTGTTTTCCCTTGTACTACCTCAATGAGCTGTGGTAGGAAGTGATCTGTATGGATGGCATGCAAAACAAAGTTTTTCACTCTACCTCGGTACATGTGACAATAATAAACCAATTTACCAAATTTAATGGGATAACCAGAATTGAATGCAGTTGATAGACTATCTTTTAGTTCACTGAACTCAGATTTTTGATGGCACAGTGGATAAAATCTGTGAACTGCAGAGAGAGAGAGAGAGAGAGAGAGAGAGAGAGAGAGAGAGAGAGAGAGAGAACAGGAATATCTTAGTTTCATCCACCTTCCACATTGTGTGAACTGATTACTCCTGGGCTGAGAGTGCTGGTGTTACAGTTTGTGCTACAATTGACAACAGTAGTGATGGGAAGGATCTGCTGGATTCTTGCTCCTGATCATTGCACTGTGACTGCCACTGAAGAAGAGGTGTCTTGTGAGAGAGGTCTGGTGAAAGACAGGATTAATACCAGCAGTGATGCACTGGAGTTAACTGATGCTCATTGCTGCAAACACAGCAATAGAAGAATCTGGTCCCTTTTAAGGTTTAACCCAACAGAAACGAGAAGAGAAGAAGTGACTCGACAATATACGCAGATGTTAATCATAGTAACCTGGCTAAATATCTGTGAGTGGGATTGTATGGGCAACTCATAGATGACAAAACAAAATCACCTTTATTCATGCATCATTGACTGATTTTGCAGTCATTGTACTTGGACTTTTAGAATTTATTAATTTTAAGGGGTCTTTAATGGGGACAAAGGCAAAAGATTGGCTCAAAGTCTCCACAACTGAGGAGGGACGTTAAATGTCCCAGTAAGTTGCAATGAAGGATCTCCACATCTCGGTTTGTGGCATCACAACTTCACCATCGTTCTCTCAGCACTTCAGATGAGAACGTTCCATGGTGACATCCTTCATTATCTCCACGTGTTCTTGTGTGTTTGCAAGTCGGCTAAGGAGAACCTAAAATTAACTGAAATCCAATTTTGATCTCTCAGAGTTTAATGCAATTGATAAACATTCACTTTTTCAGGACTTCAAACTATAGAACTCAATTCCCTGAACTTTGCTCTGATCCAAGGTTGTTGATCCTTAGACTATATTTTCCAAAAGACCAAACGATATAAGAGCAGAATTAGGCCATTCAGTCCATCAAGCCTCCCATAGTTCCTATAACATCTCTATGAACACAGTGTTTTGACTTCAAAATATAAAAAACAGCAAACTTACACACAGACATAGAACATAGAACAGTACAGCACAGGAACAGGCCTTCGGCCCACGATGTCTGTGCCAAACTAATTAAACTATTAATTAAATGCCTAACTGAGCTAGTCCCTTCAGCCTGCACACAGTCCATCTCCCTCCATTCTCTGCACATTTTGTGCCTGTCTAAGAGCCTCTTAAACACCTCTATTGTATCTGCCTCCATCACCACCCCTGGCAGCACATTCTAAGCACCCACCACTCTCTGTGTAAAAAACTTGCCCCACACATTTCCTTTGAACTTAAATGCATGCCTTCTAGTATAAGACATTTCGACCCTGGAAAAAGATACCAGCTGTCTACCCTATCTATGCATTTCATAATCTTATAAACCTCTGTCAGGTCTCCCATCAGCCTCCACCGCTCCAGAAAAGACAACACAAGTTTTTCCCACTTTATAGCTCCTGCCCTGTGATCCAGGCAGCATCCTGGTGAACCTCTTCTGCATCCTCTCCAAAGCCTCCACATCCTTCCTATGATGGAAGGACCAAAACTGAATATTCTTCTGGTCTGATGAGATATAAAATGATCAGAAAATTAATCTTAAAAATTTACAACCCAGAAGGAATATTCAGCCTATCATATCCAAGCCAGCCAAAAAAAAATTGCTATTCAATCTGATCCACTCTCTAACCCCCCATCTATACCTCTGCATAATAAGCCTCAATGCTTATCCAGTTACTGTTCAGGGTTAACAATCTGCTGGAGGAACTCAGCGAGCTGAGCAGCATCTGTGCGGAGAAAGGAATTGTCGATGTTTCAGGTTGAAACCCAGTGTCAGTCAGTTTCCTCCAGCTGATTGTGTGTTGCTTCAGATTCCAGCATCTGCAGTCTCTTGTGTCTCCACTGATGAGGGTTACAGCCTCCGTTACCTCTCCAGGCAGTGGGTTCCAGACCTCACCAGCCTCTCCTCAACTCCCTGCTAACCCTTCTACCAATTACATTAAATCCTTGCCTCCTGGTTCTTGACACCTTTGTTCAGGGAAAGGTCTTCGATCTGGACTCATTATAATTTTATATTAAATCTTCACTCAGTCTGATCTAATCCAAAGAAAATATCCCCACCTGTCTGATCTGCCCTCATTCTGAAAGTCTCAGTCCCGACAACATCCCCATAAATCTCCTCTGCCCCCTTTCTAATGTCTTCACACAGCATCCTACAATCTGCTGACCAGAACTGTGCACAATATTCCATCTGCAGTCAAACTAATGTTTTATTCAGTTTTGGCATTTCCTTCCTAATCTTGCATTCTGCTCCTCATCCAACAAAGGACAGGATCCCACAAGTCTTTATAACTATGTTGCCTTGTTATCTTCAGGAATTTTTGGACAAGCATCCAAGATTTCTTTGTCCCTCTTCACTTCTCAGAAGAAAAATTGGTAAACTGGTAAATTGGTTTATTATTGTCTCATGTACCGAGGTACAGTGAAAAACTTTGATCCATACAGATCATTTCATCACATCAGTACATTGAGGTAGTACAAGGTAAAACAATAACAGAATGCAGAATAAAGTGTTACAGCTACAGAGAAAGTGCAGTGCAGGCAGACAATAAGGTGCAAGATCATAACGAGGTAGATTGTAAGGTCAAGTGTCCATCTTATTGTACTAGGGAACCGTTCAATAGTCTTATAACAGCAGGATAGAAGCTGTCCCTGAGCCTGGTGGTACGTGTTTTCAGGCTTTTGAGTCTTCTGCCCGATGGGGTGGGGGGGGTGGGGAGGAGAGAATGTCCGGGGTGGGAGGGGTCTTCGAGGGCTGCTTTACTGAGGCAGCGAGAAGTGTAGACAGAGTCCATGGAGGGGAGGCTGGTTTCCATTGAGCTGTGTGCACAACTCTCTGCAGTTTCTTGTAGTCTTGGGCAGAACAGTTGCCATACCAAGCCGTGATACATCCAGATAGGATGCTTTCTGTAGTGCTTCTATAAAAATTGGTGAGGGCATTGATAAGACAACCACTTATTGTGTATCACCTCACTCTGCCCCTCTCAAATGTGTTCCGTCACTTTTTTGCATTTGCAACTTTTTCATCTGACTGGCCAGGCCATTGTGTCATCCTGCAGCACAGAGCCTTCCTTCTCCCCTTTCATCATTTTGTCTGTTTTGGGATCACTTGCTAACTTTTCAATAGTGGCCCTTACATTTAATGCTAAATTGTTGATAAATACCAAATGACCAGCCGAGACATTCTGCTGCAAACCACTTCCAGGCATGAAAACTCTGTGGTACATTCGCCTGTGCTTCCTGTCACTGAGCCAGTTTTGAAGCCAAATTTGCCTTGGATACCAACAGCTTTTGGCGTTTGAACACAAAAGAGAGCTTGCATTCATTTGGGAGATCTGAAGTACATAGCAATGAGTTCACTGAATCGGAGGTAATCCTCAATACAAGCTGCCAGCTGGTTTTACACTACACCCCTTTCTCTTCTCTGTTGGAGTCAGCAGAATAAAATTTGTTGCAGAGAGTTGTGGACACAGCCCAGTCCATCACAAAATCAGCCTCCCCTCCATTGACTCCGTTTACACTTACCACTGCCTCGGGAAAGCAGCCAACAACCCCTCCCACCCCGGTCATTCTCTCTTCTCCCTTCTCCCATTGGGCAGAAGGTACAAAAGCTTGACTCAAGGACAGCTTCTATCCCACTGTTATCAGACACTTAAACGACCCTCTCGCATGGTAAAAGGTGAACTCTTGATCTCCCAATCTACCTCGTGGCCCTTGCACTTTATCAATTCACCGGCACTGCACTTTCTCTGTAACTGTAATCTGCATTCTGTTTTATTTTTTGCTTCTTCAATATCCTTATGTATGGAACAATCTGTCTGAACGGCACGCAAAGAAAAGCTTTTCAGTGTATCTCGGTACGCGTGACAATAATAAACCAATTGCAGTACCAAATGCTTTAGAGAATTTCTAGCCCAGGTTCTCCACAGGTAGGATGAGAGTACTGGGTGAGCATTATGAATTGGAGCAGGTTATTATCATGCAGCTGGTGTTTCCATGCTTCTGAAAGAGACACATGTACCTGAGAAAGAACTGACGATTGCATGACCTAAACCCTACCAAAGGTGACAACCTCATCCAATGCTCCGGTCCTGGTGGACAGGGACTCATCAGAGTCTCGCAGTGAGGAATGAGCTTTCTCTATTAAGCCTATAATATTTCATCATGGCGTAGATAAGGTTCAGTAGTCAGTGACTGCGGCTGCCTCAGGGCAATAGTGCTGGCTGAGAATTCATGAGAGTTTCTTCTTTGGTGCTGGCAGTTCCAGTCAACAACCTTCAACAAGTCTGCTTGTCCCTGTGCACCTTAGATGTAATTGAGAAGAAGAACAGCTCAGTCCTTTCTGGAAGGGAGATGCATGCCAGCTTCTTTCATTCAAAGCAGGGTTATTGACTTGGCAATCCCAATAAAATATTTGTCAGCTTTTCTGTCTATTTCTGCCTCTCACAATCCAATCACTGCTAACCTCTTGCATGACCACTTTAGAAAACATTGAGCTGCAAACAAGCATTGCCTTTGATTGTATTCATCAGGTTTCGGAACAGGGTGTGAGGCAAGTTGGGGTATTGGCTGCTTCCTGGATGGGGGTCCTGGTTGTGGTGACTGGTAAATGACATTCCCTGTGTTAGCAGCGAGGGTCTGCATGCTTTAATAAAACAGAGAACACAGAACAGTACAGCACAGGAATAAGTCATTCGGTCCACAATGTTGTACCAAGCTAATTAAGCTAGTAATTAAATACCTAACTAAACCAATCCCTTCCTACACAATATCTATATCTCTCCATTCTCTGCACATCCATCTGCCTATCTAGGAGTCTCTTGAATGCCTCTATTGTATCTGCCTCTATCACCACCCCTAGCAGTGCATTCCAGGCACCCACCACTCTCTGTGTAAAAAAATTGCTCTGCACATCTCCCTTGAACTTACCCCCTCTTGCTTTAAATGAACACCCTGTAGTATTAAACATTTCAACCCTGGAAAAAAGATACTGGCTGTCTACTCTATCTATGCCTCTCATAATCTTATAAACTTCTATCAGGTCTCCCCTCAGCCTCCACCGCTCCAGAGAAAACAACCCAACTTCGTCCAACCTCTCCTTATAGCACCTGCCCTCTAATCCAGGCAGCACCCTGGTAAACCTCTTCTCCACCTTCTCCAAAACCTCCACATCCTTCCTGGAACGGGGCGACCAGAAGTGAATGCAATACTCCAAATGCAGCCTAACTAGAGTTTTATCAAGCTGCAACATAACTTCCTTACTCTTGAACTTGATGGAACCACGTTTCATGAAATCCAGGTCAAGGACAGGACAGCACACTCTGGCATTGTGAAGTGGCAGCACTGAGGTTGTATCCTCGACTCTGCACCTGAAGAATCAGCCTTGAGTTTACTGACCATTTTGCAGCCTGCAAATTCCAGGGCCCAATCCCAGTTTAAAGACCAAGACTGATAATTTGTTGTTAGGCACTGAGGGGCAAGTAGCCAAGGAGAGGTTGAATGGCCTCCTCCTGTTTCATGTGATTCATTAGCTAACCAAACCAATGAGGACATTCAGCAGTTTGATCCCTTCTCAAGGTCAGACGACCTGTTTATGTCACAACACTACATCCCAGTGGGGTCCTCCAAAGCAGCAGTGTTAGTAGGAATGCATGAATTTTCAGTTCACCTGGGACCATCTGTCACACTACGTGGGACCTTCACACTAGTGAGCATGCAACAGGGTGAGTTTGAACCACGATTGAGTGTGAATCAAAATAGAAACACACTGCAGTGTTACAAATGCTTTATTTATGCATCAATATTCAACACCAAACATTTACATTGCCCCTTTCTGTAGCAAAAAATGTCCCAAAGTGCTTTATAAAAGCGCAACAGCTAAAGGAAGAGATTTGGGATGAGTAAAAATTGGTCCGAGGTAAGAGGACAGAGCAGTGGGGAGCTGCTGAGGTTAGGGAGGGAATTCTAGTGTCTGGGGCCACAACAGCTAAAGGCATGTCCATAGGGATGAAAAGGACTGAAGGATCAAATACCTTGCAGGTTTGTCGGGCTGGTAGAGGAGTACTGGTGAACAGAAGGACAAAAATATTAACTGAAAAGCAAAGCAAAACACTGGAACTCTAGAATTGAGACCAAGAATGCTGGAAACACACAGCAGGTCAGGCAGCATCTGTGGAGAGAGAAGCAGAGTCAACATCTCAGCTTGACGAGCTTCCTTCTGAAGGTACAGATGCTGCCTGACCTGCTGACCTGCACTGGGCAAACAGGGGCTGAGCTAAAAGTTGTCAGGTGAGCGTGCCAGTGGGTGCCAGAGTGGAATTGTGCAGGAGGTGGGTGTTATGAGGGGTATAGGAGGGTTGGTCAGGTGCACACAGGAACATGTCAAAGGTGAGAAAGGTTTCCTGATTCCCTGATATTGTTGCCTGTGCTTCAAATAGTTCATTCCCCTAACACTAGCAACTAACCTTTTACACAAAACAACTTTATCTGCTGATTTTCTCTCCGTTCCCATCTGGGCTAGCATTCTACAAGGACCTGTTGCTCACTGGTACCTCCTGAGTGTTGCTAACCAAGGGGTGCATCACATGTGGAGCCTAATCCATACAATCAGTTTAAAGCAAGGCTTTGTGCTGACTGATTAGCAGCAGTAAGTCTGCCTATGAAGCTAAAGCCAATTGGCACTCCCCGACTATTAGCAGCTTACTCAGCACGGACCTGGAAGCAAGCATTTTGTAAAAATAAATTGCCTTTATGACACAGTTATTGCATGACTTGGAAAGACTGCATTCTAACATGGATATACTGTGCCTTTATAAACTCACCTATTTACCGCAGTATGTTCTACACTGTCAAAAAACGTAATGGATGAGATTTCAGTAATCACCCCTCTGCACAAAAACCATTATGTTCTCCACAGAATCCCAGAATAGATACTGTACAGACACAGGCCATTTGGTCTATTAAGTCTGTACTAGTTCTATGCAAGAGCAATCCAGCTCACCCTACTCCTTTGGCCTCTTCCCAAACCCTGCAAATCCTCTATTTTTCAGATACTCACCCAGCTCCCTATCGAATTCTATCACTGAACCTGCTCAGTCCTCTCCCTGGCACTGCCCCCTCAACCCTAACTACTCATAGCATTAAAAAATTCTCTTCATGTCACTTTCAGGCTTCTTTTGGTTCTTGTCCCCTTCCTGCATCGGAACACCTTCTCTCTTCTCCTGGTTGTTCTCTCTTCTCCCCCCTCTTGTCGGGCAGACGATACAAAGCTTGAGAACGTGCACCACCAGGCTCAAGGACAGCTTCTATTCTGCTCTTATAAGATTCTTTTATGATGAAGATGAACTCTTGATCTTTTAATTTACCTTGTCATGTCCCTTGCACTTTATTTGTCTGCCTGCACTGCACTTTCTCTGTAACTCTATATTCTGTATTCTGATTTCTCTTCTTTTTCCTACTACCTCGCTGTACTTATGTATGGAATGGTCTGTCTGGATGGCATGCCAACAAAAGCTTTTCACTGTACTTCAGTACACATGACAACAATAAACCAATTATCAATTACAGTTTACTCTGCATATCTTTCCCAATGTTAGATCCCTCTGTCAGATCCCACCTTGTTGCAACTCCAGCTTGTCCAGACCATCCACAGAACTAAACACCCCATCCTTGCAAGCGTTTTGGTGAACCTCTTCTGCACTCTCTCTAAACTCTTCCCAAAAAAGTTACGCTCATTCCACTTTGCCTCAAACTCTCTCCCACAGTGAGCTCCCAGAACAAGCTGCCAAACTCCCTTCACTTCAAAGCAAACTGTGTGTCCCAGCTGCTGCTGAGTGGACCTGCTGCCTTCCTTCATTCCCTGACCTTGTGTGTTCCTGAGAAATGAACTTGAGCAGGGTTAGGTGACTCAGCCCCTGCGTTCAATATGATCAGTGACCCAGACTCCAGCTGTGCTGTGCCCCGTCTTTTTAAAGACTGTCAATTTCCTGATCTTTCAAAAATTTATCTACCTCTTTCCTACAAACCTCCAGTGATCTAGCCTCCAACAACCAGGTTGTCATGGTGATGATGCAGCTGGTAGAGCCGCTGCCTCACAGCTTCAGCAACCCGGGTTCAATCCTGACCTCCAGCGCTGTCTTTGTGGAGTTTACACGTTCTCCCTGTGACACGTGTGGGTTCCCCCAGTTGTTCTGGTTTCCTCCCACATCCCAAAGACGTGCAAATTCCCACTGTAAGTTGCTCCTAGTGTGGAGGTGAATGGTAACTTGGGATGAGTTGACTGGAATGTGGGGGGAATAAAATGGGGGGATTAGTGTCGGATCAGTGTAAGTGAGTGGTTGATGGTCGATGTGGATTCAATGGGCTGAAGGGCCTCTTCCCGAACTTATGACGATAACAGAGAATCCCAGGCATTAACCAGCATCTGTTCCTACGCACCTCATTTTTAAATAACTGCACCTTACCTTGCAACTAAGTACCTTGTTCAACACTCCCCCACTAAATGAAACATCTTGACATCTACCCTGTCGTGTGCCCTAGGGTTATACATGTTTCAATAAGTTCATTCTCATTCTTCTACACTCCAAAAAATACAGATATAATTTTTTTTCAGTTGTTTATGATAGGATGACCTTCTTGTCCCAGGAACTGGCTTAGTCAATCTCTTCTGGCCTGTCTCCAATGGTCATACCCACTTTCTATGTAAGGGATGGGAACTGTACACCGTACTCCAGGTACACCCTCACTAACAGTGTATCGTTGCTTCATTACTACCTCTCTGACAGTGTGATGTTCCCTTAGCACTGAACCTCTGATGATTCAGTGTTGCCTGAGCACTGGCCTTCTCCCTCACTACTATCCCTCCAACACTGTAGTACTCCCTCCATACTAATCCTCCAGCCTGCAGACACAGCCATGGAAAGAAGGACCCTCCCTCTTCAGATGGTTCCATTTTGCGTAGAGTAGATCAAAACAGATACCTTCTGATATTGGCTAGTCACCCGATGATGCTAACGACCCACACAGGTTTGAAATCCCACACCCCCCATCCACAATCCCCTGAGCGCTGTTAAGTAGTTTCTCCCAATTCCTTGGCAAAGTGTTCTGCTATCACTTTTATTCCAGTCTCCTTGCAGCTGCAACATTTGTCTTAAAACTAATTAATTTTTGAAGTTTCACCAATGAATTCCTGATGAACCCTGGTTTCATGTTGTGGTAGGACCCACTGTAAATGAACATTGGATATATTGGAACTCTTCCAGTTTAATAAATCTGTGCCTACCCAGAGATAGCTTGAGATGACCTTGTAGTGTGAGATTAAGCAAAAGGATTCTGCAAGTTCAATAAAAGCTAGAAAAGGGAAATCAACGGCAATGTTTATTCTCTGGTTGTATATTCCACTGGCATGGCCTGTATTTATTATGCATTCTAGCTGAGCATGACACAGCAGTGTGGACCGTTGCATTAAAGACACAAGCACCTTTCATGACCTCCTAATGTCACAAACAACTTTACAGCCAATAAGATGTCGTTTGAAGCTTAATTATTGTTGTAATGAAGTAAACACAGTTGCCAGGCACACACAGCAAGATCCCACAATTGGTATGTCCACATAAACTGTTTAGTAATGTTGGTTTGGGAGTGAAATGTTCACCTGAACACCAGGGAGATCACCCAGTTCTTTGAAACAGCAGCATGGGACCTTATATCCACCCATGTAGGTAAATGGACTCCCAGCTTTATGTCTCTGCTCACAGATGGTACCTCTGACTGTGCTGTAGTCCCTCAGTGATGCTGCAAAGCCCCAGCCCAGATTGTTGTGTTAAACTCTCTGGTGTCAGCCTTGAACCCACAAACTTCAGTCCTGAAGGTGGGAGAGAGCACCACAGCTAAACCTGCGGCAAAGTCAAAGTTGAGTTTATTGTCATCTGCACAAGTCCATGTGTCCACAGGTGCAATGAAAAAATTGCAGCAGCATCACAGGCACAGAGCATCAGAGACACAACATTCACATAAAAACATTAATTAACCATAAATTATACAAAACTTACAAGGAAGAACACAATTCGAACAAAAAAAAACAAAGTCTATTTTCATGGTCAAAGTGGTCCCAGTGTTGCTATACTGTACTGAGGTAGTGATTAGGGTTGTGCCGGTTAGTTCAAGAACCGAATGGTTGAAGGGAAATAGCTGTTCCTGAACCTGGTGGTGTGGGACTTCAGGCTTCTGTACCTCCTGCCCGATGGGAGCTGCGAGAAGATGGCACGGCCCAGATGGTGGGGATCTTTGATGATGGACGTTGCCTTTTTGAGGCAGTGCCTCCTGTAGATACTACCGATGGTGGGGAGGGATGTGCCCCTGTGTCCTGAGTAGGTTATTGCCTCTTGAGCCTGCTGAGCCACTCTATAAGGTTGTGGTGTTTACCTGATCTTCTACTGACATTGTCAATCTTGAATACACTTAATGACCTTGCATCCACAATCCTCCGGGGTGGAGGATTCCAGAGACTGACAGCCTCGACATGAAGGTATTTCTCCCCCCTTCAGTCCAATGCGGGTGATCCTCACACTGATACTGCCCCTGGTTCTAGACACTCCAGCCTGAGGAAGCAACCTGACCTAAGAATACCTCTCGGAAGTTCATATGTCTTGATGCAGTCACCTCTGATTGCCCAGAGCACACAGACCCATCATCTCCTCAAAGGACCACTCTCCTATCCCAGGCTCAATATATACAGCATGGAGATGTAGAGAGAGATATACATTTATATCTCTGCACACACAAACAGATATAAATATTTACGTGTATAAATATAAGCACACACGTGTCCACATTTCTTCACATGTTACATATTACACATGGAATATTTGATACAATCATCAGATGTGTCAGGCTGGTTCTGTAAATGGGACTGTGTGTTTATTCCAGGGTCCTTTGCCTGAAATCTTCCAAATTTGATTGAACCTGGGTCACTGAAGCTGTGAGGCAGCAGCACTGCTCTCTACACCACCATGCCACCCAGTATCACAGCTCTGATCATGTCGTTGGCCTTCACCTTGCCTGATCTAGTCAAGATTACTTGAGTTGCTCTGCACCAAGTGGCCTGGTGGTGTCCTTCTCCTCTCTGGTCTGGGACACTGTGCTTCACAAGGACCTAATCCACCCTTGTCTGGTGTCCACATCCATCCATTGTCCAGGCCAGCCTGGCTGGGATGCTGCTTTAGTTGTTGACAACCCAGCATTGAATAGGTTATAGGGGTTATTGGTGGGGATGGCACACCTAAAGAGGCCTGATCTGGCAGAACCTTTCAAACATGGAGGCTAAACATACTCCAGGGACTGAACAGTGACCCAGAAAAGGGAATGAAAATTCTTTCAGAGAAAGAAACAGACATCACTGGTAGGAAGGTTGATAAGTAGTGGGTTTGGATTCAAGAAAGTCACTGACAGAACCAGAGGCGAGATGGAGGGAACTGGTTTTATGGAGAGGGCTGTTGTGGTCTGAGCTGATCTCGATGCTGGAAGATGTATCGTTGTCTTTCAAAGTTCTGGGACAAACTACGTGGGTGGAATAACTTGAGGAAGCTAATTCAACGCTCCACCGGGGTGAAGGAGACTCTAGATTTGTTGGGTCTGGGTTTGGACAAAACATTTGCAAGCCTAGCTTTACAAGATTGTGGTATTTTCTCTTTTGGCTGCAGATAAAAAATGGTGCTCATAACCTCGTGCTTTCACAATTTCCTTTTGTTAATTTGAATTAATTTGAATTACGGGATAATTTGAAGTTGTAATGTAATTTAGAAAGAGAAGCTTGTATTACTTTTATCCAACTAATTAATTCAAAATATTGGATAATTTGATTTTTCTTTTGTGCAAAAAAATGACTGGATTGAGAGAGAGCTGTGCAGGGGAAACAGATGGTTGTCCATTTACATGGGAGTTGATAGTTCTGGGAATGTTATGAAAAGCCCTCAGATATTGAGGTGGGCAGAGGCAAGGAAACAAACCACAATCATCGTCATCGACCATTCATCCTTTCAACAGCTGCCCAAACCCCTGGTTAGTCAGGAGCAGACTTCAACAACAGGGAATTGGATTGGGATTACTGTGGGTTCAACAAAACTGGACAGAGTACTGTGGAATCCAACAACAACTTGATGGCATTACCTTGGAATCCAACAACTGGAGCTGGTCCACCTTACAAACGAGCAACTGGACCTGGGCTACTCTGGACTCCAACAACTGGACCTCAGCTACTTTGGAATCCAACAACAACTGGACCTGGGCTACCCTGGACTCCAATAGCAACTGGACCTGGGCTACTCTGGACTCCAACAACAGCTGGACCTGGGCTACTCTGGACTCCAACAACTGGACCTCAGCTACTCTGGAATCCAACAACAACTGGACCTGGGCTACCCTGGACTCCAATAGCAACTGGACCTGGGCTACCCTGGACTCCAATAGCAACTGGACCTGGGCTACCTTGGACTCCAACAACAGCTGGACCTGGGCTACTCTGGACTCCAACAACTGGACCTCAGCTACTCTGGAATCCAACAACAACTGGACCTGGGCTACCCTGGAATCCAAGAATGACTGGACTGGATCTACTCTGAATTTCAGCAATAATTGGATTGGTACTACCCTAGATTTCAACACAGTTGGACATTGGAACTCAACAGCAACACCACCTGCTGCGTTCTGGAATCCAGCCACAAATAGACCTGGTCTCCCTTGGAATTCAACAACAACTGAACCTCATCTGACTGGAACACAACACATGATCCTGATCTACTTTGTAATCCAACAATAACAGGGCCAGGTTTACCAAAAACAAAATTAAACAGATGTTGGGAACAGAATACAACAGGAAATGCTGGAAATATTCACCAGGTCAGGCAGCACCTGTGGCGAGAAACCTAGGATTACTGTTTCAGTTGTATAATCTTTTGTTTGAATCTGTTTTGAATCATTGACCTGAAACATTAGCCCAACAGTAACTGGGCATGGAACTGTAGATTTCACTGCTTGTCCTACCTCAATGCACTGTGTAATGAATTGATCTGTATGAACGGTATACAAGTTTTTCACTGTACCTCGGTACGTGCGGCAATGATAAACCAATTTACCAAATTACCAGATTTTATTTTGCCCCAGCATCTGCTTTTTTTCTGAATCTATTTGAAGCATGTTGGATACCAGAGACATGGAAGCAGTTTCAATGGACATGAAATAAAATTCCTTTGTGCACAGTGAGAATCTGGAGTAGTCAGTGATTAGAGAAGTAGAGTTGGAGGATGTAGAGGCTTTGAAGAGGGTGTAGAAGAGGTTCACCAAGATGTTAAGCAACACACAAGAAGCTGAGGAACTCAGCAGGTCAGGCAGCGTCCGTGGAGGGAAATGGACAGCTGATGTTTTGGGTCGAGAACCTTCATCTGGTCATTTCCCCCTGTTGAGTTCTTTCAGCTTTGTTACTCCAGATCACAGCATCTGCACTCTCTCGTGTCTTCACCAAGATGTTGCCTGGATTGGAAAGTATTAGGTAAAAGGAGAGGATGGACAAACTTGGGTTGTTTCCTCTGGAGTGTCGGGGGCTGAGGGGAGACCTGATAGGAGTTTATAAAATTATGAGAGGCACAGATAGTGTAGAGAGACAGAGTCTTTTTGCCAGGATGGATATGTCAAATACTAGAGGCACAGGTTTAAGGTGAGAGGGGGAAAGTTTAAAGGAGATTTATGAGCCATGTTTTTTACACAGGGAGTGGGTGCCTGGAATGTGCTGCCAGAGGAGATGGTGGAAGCAGATATGACAGCAATGTTTAAGAGGAATTTAGACAGACACATGAACATTCAGGGGATGGAGGGATATGGACCATGTGCAGGCAGAAGGGATTAGTTTATATTGGCATCATGATCAGCACAGACACAGTGGGCCGAAGGGCATGTTCCTGTGCTGTACTGTTCTGCGCTTTATTTGAGCAGATCCCTGTACATTCTGACAACATGTGGCTTGGCATTGGCAGAGGCATTATGTAACACTCTAGAATCAAAACTTAGCAACGATTTCACCAGGCACTTGCTTAAAGCTCTTTATTTAGTCTTTCACACCTGATTCTGAGCCAGTTGGTAGATCATTCAGAACCTTTCAATCTCATCTTATGAATGAAAGATGACCATGGAAATGGAAGATTCGAAGCTATCGATGAAGTTGGATTGCTCTGTTAGGACAGAAGGATTTTGTTGGGGCTCAGGGGTTTGCTCAGTCCCGAAGGTTCTGGCCTTAAGGTGTCTACCCAGTCTGAAGAGGGTGTAGAACAAGGTCCAGGCCCCAACCAATATTGGACTTCCTTTACCTTTGCCTAGCAAGCAGCAAGTTTGTTTTGCTGTGTGGACCATAAGGACATATGGAATAGGAGCAGGTGACAGGCGGATCGAGGTGAGGAGGGGTGACGGGCAGATGGAGGAGGGGAGAGTGGAGATAGTGACAGAGGCAGGGTGTTGTAGGTGGAGGTGACAAAGGGCTGCAGATGGTGGGATCATATAGGAGAGGAAGGTGGGGCATGAACCAGCAAGGGAGGTGGGGAGGGCAGATGGGAATAGGGTGATGAGGGGAAAGGAACAGGGTGGTGGGGGTCTGGGGTGGGTGTAGGAGGAACTGGGTAGATCAGGAGGAGAGAGGAGAGGGTCACAGGGGGAGCAGGTTACCTGAAACAGGAGAATTCCGTTTTCATGCCGTCAGGTTGTAGACTACCCAGGGGGAATGTCCTTCCTGTAGTGTGACAATCAGAGCTGTACATGGTATTCTAGGGTTATCTGAGCCTGGTTCGCTGAATGCACCATGTCTGGTGCCAGGTCTGAGGATTTCAGTGGCAAGTATCGGCTGGAGAGGCTGGCACTGCTCTCCTCTACACAAAGATTATTACAAAGAGACACGACAGAGGTGGCTGCACTTACACAGGGCAAACAGAAGCTGTTCCCATTCGTAGATGGTTTGCAGGACCAGGGGCATGGATTTAAGATTTGGGGCAAAAGGTACAAGAGTAATGTGAGATGAACTCTTACACAGAGCATGGTGACGGTGTGGAGCTCACTGCTCGGAGGGGAAATGAAACCGAGTCAATCAAGGTTTTCAAAAGGGAATCGAATAGGTGGGAATATTTAGCAGGGCTACATCTGAGAGCAGGGCAATGGGACTGATGGAAGTATTCTACAAGGAGCTGGGATAGACCTGGCAGCTGAGTGGTTTTCTGTGCATTAGCAAAGCCGTGATTCTGATGCCATAAGAGGAAACGAAGTTTACTGTGGTCCTGACCCATTCTCTCATTTGCAAATGATCTTATGCCTGTTGTGATGCCTTTATCAGTATGGTGGCCAACTCATTTCATGGTTGACCCAAACGGATCTCAGTGCCAAGGGAGTTCCTGACTCAATAAATACTCAATAAATAGAACTGGACAAACTTCCTGTATGTTTGGTTTATGGTGTTTTATTAGTTCCAGCATTAGCGAAATTGATCTCTTTATTGTAGTCACTTTACCGTGTCCTTTCCCTGAAACTTTCATCTTCTCTTCTCCCTCTGTATTCATATCACAGTTCCTTAATCAACCAGAGTGCACATCGATCAGGCATCCAATAGGTTTGAATTGATAAAATTGACAAATAGGTCGATGGGAAAAACCTGTGCCCTGAATTCAATTGCTGGTTGAGGCAGTTTTCCCTGGAAGCTGAAAGCACATGTTGAAGTGCTGGTGTATTTTGACTCACTGTCAGTCAAAATTCTTTCTTCTTCACGCTGTCTGTTCTCTCTTTTCCTTTGGGCCTGTTCTTCCTGCCCCCTCTCTTTTCACTTTTTTCTCTCCACTCCTTCCTGCTCTCAACCCCCCGCTCCACCCACTCTGTCCGGTTCAGAATCGGAATCAGAATCGGAATCAGAATCGGATTTATTATCACTGACTTATATGACATGAAATGTGTTGTTTTGCAGCAGCAGTGCAGTGCAAAGATGTAAAATGACTATGAATTACAAAAATAAATAAATAGTGTAAAAAAAGATATAATGAGGCAGTGTTCATGGGGTCATGGAGCATTCAGAAATCTGATGGCAGAGGGGAAGAAGCTGTTCCTGAATCATTAAGTGTGGGTGTTCAGGCTCCTGTACCCCCTTGCCGATGGTAGTAACGAGAAGAGGGCATGTTCCTCCCATTTATCACTCTTTACCTCACATTTTAAATGAAACTTAAGTGCTGCTTTCATAAGAGACAGGAGGAGGAGGAGGGGTGGTCCATCCACCCCCTTGGTCCTGCTTCACCTTTCAATAAGATCATGGCTTATTCCGTACCTTATCAAATTTCCTGCCTGATCCCCAAGTTCCTTGATTCCCTGAGAATCCACAAATCTATCAATCTCAGCCTTGAATACAGTTGGTAACTGGGATAGAAAGTTCCAAACAGTTCATGGCATTCAGTCTCTCTTATTTCCACACTGCCAACCCAGCTCAGCCCTGATCTAACCTTCTGGACCAGCCCACTATCCAGTGCACAAACAGCAGCGTGCTGATACCTCTGTTTCATTTTTCATGGTGATGACTTTAGGAGACACATTGAGGAGAACAGTAGAGTTGCCTCCTCTGCTCATCAATACAGTGGTCAGGGATTTCACCCACACGTCTTTGGATATCAGGAGGGGCTGCAGAGCTTTGTTCATTCATTTTTGGGATCTGTTGGGATCTGTTTGGGATCATTGTCAAGACCAGCATTTACTGGCCAACCGTGACTGCCCTTGACAAGATGGGGCGAGCCACCTTCTTGGACAGCTGAGGTCCTATTATTACTGACATATGACGTGAAATGTGTTGTTTTGCGGCAGCTGTACAGTGCAAGACATAAAGTTGCAATAAATTACAAAAATAAATAAATAGTGCAATAAAAAAGGAATAACAAGGTAGTGCCCGTTGGTTCACGGACCGTTCAGAAATCTGATGGCGGAAGGGCAGAAGCTGTTCCTGAATCATTGAGTGTGGGTCTTCAGGTTCCTGTACCTCCTGCCAAATGGCAGTAACTAGGAGAGGGCATGTCCTCAGTGATGGATGGTCATCATCCCTCCCTTATCTGGTTACCTATCACCTGCAGAAAACAACCTGCTGAAGGAACCCAGTCTGTCTCCACCTATCACCTTCCAGCCTGTGTCTCAACTCTCCTCCTCCCCCTCCCCAACCTGGATCCATCTGTCCATCATCCTCCCCCTCATCTGGTTCCACCTATCACCAACCGGTCTCTGTCTCACCCCTCCCTCTCACCACTTTACACTGGCTATCTCCCCTCTACGCTCTCAGTCCTGAGGAAGGGTCTCGACTCGAAACGTCGACCATCCCTCTGCCTCCACAACTACTGCCTGACCCGCTGAGTTCCTCCAGCAGTTTGTTTTTTCATTAAAACATGTTTTATTTCTCATTTTCCTCAGATCTCACAAAAACGTTTCAACCTGAAGCATTAACTCTGTTTCTCTCTTCACAGATGCTGCCTGACCTGCTGAGTGTTTCCAGCATTTTTTGTTTTTATTTCAGATTTCCAGTATCTGTGGGTTTCTTGCCTTCCAAAGATTTACAGTCTCTGAAAGTCCTTGTGAGAGACCTGTGTGAGGACAGCCATTGAATACATCCCAGGTTGTGGTCGATAGATGTTTAGAAACCAAAAGGTTAAGGGAATGCGTGGGACAGTAGACTTGAGGCATGAACCAGCCATGATCTTAGCATCATATGGCACGGAAACAGGCCCTTCAGCCCAACTTGTCCAACCTAGTCCCACTTGCCAGCGTTTGGCCCACAACCTTCTAAACCTTACCTATCCATGTACCTGTCCAACTGTCTTTTAAAAACTGTTATTGTATCTGCCTCAACCACTTCGTCTGGCAGCTCATTCCACATACATACCACACTTTGTGTAAAAAGGTTGCCTCTCAAACTCTTATTAAATCTCTCCCCTCTCACCTTAAACCTATGCCCTCTAGTTCTTGATTCCCCAACCCTGGGGCAAAGACTGAGTGCATTCACCCTGTCTATGCCCCTCAGGATTTTATGCACCTCCATAAGATCACCCCTCTTGTTGAATGGCAGGCCAGACTCAAGGGGCAAGAGGCCTCCTCCTGGTCCTGTTTCATGACCCTGTATTCTTAGCTGGCTGACTCCTTGTTCAACATGGTTCCAGCCTCTCCGGCCCGGCCCCTCTGCTCTGTTGATCCCTGAGAATGTTGTCTAAACTCCGGTGAGAACATTCAGACCCTGCTCAACTTCACCCCTCTTTGGGCAGTTCCCAGCAGAAGTAATGTACCCAGCCTCAGCTGAGGTAAAAGGCTTCGTATCATCCATTATGCATTGATGCTTTGACCAAAAGATCAAGTGGGTAGTGCACTTAAAATAAAATGAACAACAAGGTTCTTTAAAATGCATTAAACACTTTGCCCTGGTGTCTGGACTATAGATCCTGAGAAGCCTTATCTGTTGGGATCTGCTCTGTACGTCCACATTAATTATTCCATAAGAATAGGATGCATATTTCAACATAACCTTGTTCAATTTATCTCAAAATAGCTGCTTCAGAAGAATCAAGAAAACAGTCGGTTTTAAAATTCTGAATGGTAGCTTGAATGCGGATTCATTTTAAGTCCTCTCAGTGAGGGATTTGACAGGGTAAAGCTCACTGTGAGAATAGATTCTACAAGGCAGAACCAATTAAATTTTCTGTGCCAATGACTTGAGTTTTAAAACTAAAAAGTATCATAAACAAGAAGGCTGCTGTGAAGATTTATTTGCCTATTACTGCCTGTCTGATACATATTTAGATGTACGGTTTACCATGGCTTTAATGGTAAATGCTGTTTGCTTTCCTTGGTAGTAAAATTGGTCTGTATGAAATGTCCACTAGTATGAAGAATGTTCTGATAATGTTTACTGCAGTAAACTTATAACCACAAGTATGATTGTTAACCCTTATGGCTGGGAAGACTCCTGTGGTTGCCAGAGTCACAAACTCCAGAAATGCCTTCACAAGAATGAGCAATGGTTTTCCCCATGAGCCTGTCTAGCATCTGTCTTGAAGAGTTGTTGAAAAGAAATGTGACTGTGCAATGATTAAGTCACTGGAGTAGTAGCTAGAACTGTGAACCTTTGGTCCAGGGGCAATGAGTTCACATCTCACCATGGCAACTGGGGAACTCAAACTGAAATAATCCAGATTCTGTTCTGAAAACTAATCTCAGAATTGGAGACCATTACACTCCTGGACCATTGTGAAAACCCAGCTGGTTTACTAATTGGCTTCAGGAAGGAACTCTGCTGTCCTTGCCTATTCAGGCCTGCATGTGACTCCAGACCCACCAATTAGTTTAGGTGCAATGCGGGATGAACAATAAGTGCTGCTGTTATCAGTCCTCATTCTATTAATGAATAAATGAAACACCCAGACAATACCATTTTGCTATCCTGAATCCTCTGATAGAGTTCAAAGCATATAAGATCATAAGGGGGCTTGGCAGGGTAGATGTTGAGATGTTTTCACTTGTGGGAAAGTCACAAACAAAGGGACATAACAACAAAATCAGGGGCCGTCATTTACATAGAACATAGAACAATCCAGCACTGGACAGGCCATTTGGCCCACTCTGTTGCACTGATCTTGATGCCAATTTATACTAAATGTCCTCCTCCTGTGTATTGTCCATATCCTTCCATTCCCTTCATATTCATGTGTCTATCTAAAAGCCTCTTAAACTCCACTGCACTGCCTGCTTCCACTACTACCCCTGGTAACCCATTCCAGACACCTACCACTCTGCGTAAAAACTTGCCACTCACATTGCCTTTAAACTCCCCTCCTGAACCTTAAAAGCATGCCCTCTGGTGTTTGACATTCCTGTCCTGGGGATAAGATTCTGACTGTCTACCCTATCTATGCCTCTCAGAATTTTATAAACCTCTATCAGGTCTCTACTCAGCTCCAGGGAGAACAACCCAAGTTGTTTCAACTGCAACCAATTTAAGCCTGAGGTGTGGAGAAACTTCGCCATCACTCCCAGGCACTGGTGAATCTCTGGAATTCTCTGCCCCCGAGGGTGGTGGAGGCCGGATCATTGGATGTATGGAAGGTGGAGATAGATAAATATTTGAGTGATTGAGGAATTAAGGGTGATGGGGACCTGGCACACAAGAGGAATTGAGACCTGCATAGATCAGCCAGATTGAGGGGCCGAGTGGCTAACTCCTGCTCCTATTTTCTTGTCTTCTTCTGATCTTGCAAAAGGAAGACACTCCAATCATGGAAATTATTCTTGAGTGATGAGAATAGAAAGTTCATTCAACAAAATTTGCTGTGATTTTATGAGCCTAATTTTGGATACATTGAGTTACATTTTCTCATTGCAGAGTCAGTAATGCATTGCCAGCACTGAAACAGATGTGTGCAAAATTCCCTGGCACCTTTTTCTCCCCTTTCCAGCCAATTCTGCTCTGGGAATGAGGTTGAGTGGAGCTCAACTAACTGCCAGCTCTGTGCCAAGTAAAACACCAACTTTTGGATCTCTCAATGCTTGGCCTCTGATTTTATTAAGTCATTCTTATCTTGACAGCTGGAATAAGTTATGGCCTGAAGTTGTGGCTTGAATTTCAAATGATAAATCCCCCAAGTAAGGAGAAGGAGAAATCATTAAAAGAAGTGACACAGGTTAACAAGGGCATAAAAAATGCAAACAAAGCACTAAGGTGCATTTCTTCCAGGAATAACATTTCAAAAGCAGTGGAGTTATTTTAAACTTGTTCAGACTACACTTAGAGCACTCTGAACAGTTCTGGTCCCTAGGATTGAATGACTAGAGGAGTTGCAACAATAAGATCAGAACTGGGAGCTGATGCCATCTAGGGAGAACAGAACAGACTAGGGCACTTCTCTTTAGAAAGGAGGATTTGGTGAAGGTCTTTATGATTATGGGTTCAGAATGGCCAAAGGGGATTAGTTTAGTTAGGTGTTAAGGGCCTGTTCCTGTGCTGCACTGTTCTATGTTCTAATTCAAAGATCTGTGATGGAATTAGAATTATTTTATATTCACTTAAGAGAAGCAGGCACTGTGACAGGCCAGCAAGCCTATTCCTAATTGCCCTCAGGAAGATGGGGGGGGGGGGGGGCGTCCAGTGAGCTGCCTTTTTGAACCACTGCAGTTCTTCTGGTGAGGGTAATCCCACAGTTGGAGAGGAGGTTCCAGGATTTGGACCCATTGATGATGAAGGAACGATGATGTGTTTCCAAGTCAGGATGGTCTGCATCTTGGAGGGGACCCTCAAGATGGTGGTGTTGCCATGTTCCTGCTGTTCTTGTCCTTGTTGGTGGTAGGGGTCAGCAGTTTAGGAGGTGCTGTCAGTGAAGTCTGGGCAGGGAACTACAGTGTTCGTGGTGAAGGAAATGAATGTTTAGGGTGATTGAGGAGGCATTAAACAAACAGGCTGCTTTGCCCTGGATGATGTTGAGCATCTTGCGTTGCTGGAGCTACACTCATCCAAGGAAATGAGAGCATTTCTACCCTGTAATGGTGGGAAGGCTTTGGGGTGTCAGGAAGTGAGTCATTCACCGTAGGGTATCTATACTCTGACCTGCTCTTGAAGCCACAGGATTTATGCGGCTGCTCCACTTGAGTTTCCAGTCAATGGTGACACCAGGATGTTGATAGTTGGGGGGCTCAGCGATGGCAATGTGCAGGAAGCGTGGTTAGACTCTACTGCTGGGGACACTCATTGTCTGGCACGGACGTGGTGTGAATGTTATCTGCCGCTTGTCAGCCCTTCCCAGGGTATCGAAGAAGGAAGAGGCTGCAGATGCTGGAACCTGGAGCAAAAAATAAACTGCAGGTCAAGCAGCATCTGTGGAGACAAAGGGGATGTGTTGAGACCTGCATCGGGACCAGGGATGGAGGGGTGGCGGGAGCCGGCAGAAATGGCGAGTGATGATATGTTGGATGTGGAAGGTGCTAGAGTGAAAGGTGAGGACTGGGGAGTTCTGCCTGTGTTCTGTCTGGGGAGAGGGGTGGAGTGAGTGCAGATGTGTGTGAAATGGAGGAAATGTGTGTGAGGGATCCACCAGGTACGTCAGAGGGTAAGCCACGTTTCTGGGAAAAGGAAGACCATTTCCAGAATCCTAGAGTGGAAAACCTCATGTTGAGAACAGATGTGGTGGAGACAGAGAAACTGAGAGAGAGGATGGTGTCATAGAGTCATAGAGCACTACAGTACAGAAACAGGCCCTTCGACCCATCTAATCCATGTGGCCCCATCTTCTACGTAGTCCCATCTACCTGCATCCAGACCATATCCTTCCAAACCCCTCTCATCCACGTACCTATCCAAATTTCTCTTAAATGTTACAATTGAACCCACATCCACCACTTTTGCTGGCAGCTCATTCCACACTCGCACCGCCCTCTGAGTGAAGTAGTTCCCCCTCAGATTCCCCTTAAATATTTCACCTTTCACCCTAAACCTATGACCTCCAGTTCTAGTCTCGCCCAACCTGAGGGGAAAAAGCCTGCATGCATTCACCCTATCTATACCCCTTGTAGCGGTTGCTACCGCGGAATAAAACAAGACTCTACTCGGAGGATTGCCAAACAGAACTGGTTTATTTTCCCGCCTTGCGCGGGCCCTTTAAGGGAGAATGTTCCCGCCCAAAACAACCGGCAATGACGTAAGTCCTACGCCATCAGGACTTTCCCGTGCGCGGGTTCTCCCCGTCGCTCGGAAAGACGAGGCCCGCCGCCATCTTGGGCCTCGTCGCTCCGATGCCGCGCGACCCGACTGCCGAGCCGGTTCGCCCAACTAGACGGTGAGTCGCCACACCCTCATAATTTTATATACCTCCATAAAATCTCCCCTACTCTTCTGCGGTCCAGGGAATAAAGTCCTAACCTATTCAATATTTCCCTATAACTCAGGTCCTCAAGTCCTGGCAACATCCTTGTAAATTTTCTCTGCACTCTTTCAAGCTTATTGATATCTTTCCTGTAGGTAGGTGACCAGAACTGCGCACAATACTCCAAATGCGGCCTCACCAACGTCTTGTACAACTTCAACATAAGTCCTACCCTGGGTTGTCCTCCCAAAGTGCAACACCTCACACTTGTCTGCATTAAATTCCATCTGCCATTTTTCAGCCCATTTACTTAGCTGGTCCAGATCACGCTGCAAGCTTTGATAGCCTTCCTCGCTGTTCACTACACCCCCAATCTTGGTGTCATCTGTGAATTTGCTGATCCAGTTTACCACGTTATCATCTAAATCACTCTGACAAGAGAATTACACAGTCCTTACAAGAGACTGGGTGGGAGGAGTAGAGGTAGCTGTGGGAGTCCATGGGTTTATAGTAGATATCGGAGGCTAGTTTATCTCCTGAGATGGAGACATCCATAAAAGGATCTAACTCTTCCTTTTCAGCCTCCACCTATCACCTACCAGCTCCTGTCCCGGCACCACCCCTTCACCCTGACACCATCTTTCCTCTTCGCTTCCCCCCGCCCCACCCCTCCAGTCCCAAGGCAGGCCCTCAACCTGAAGTATTGGCACATCCACTTTGCTTCCACTGATGCTGCTCTTTCAGCTGTTTATCTTTTGCTTCATGCCTGGATGTTCTCTGGGACGTTCTGCGTGCAGGCATGGACTGCTTCATCTGTTGAGGTGTTGCAGCTGGGCAGAGCCCCCACTTCTGACCTTGCCATGGAAGGAAGGCCATTGAACAAGGGTTCCAACTGCAGCACAGGCTGATTAAAGCTGTACAATATGTTGAAGGCCCTTCTATCTACCTTCTGTGTTGTCTCCCTGCTCACCACAATGTTGGAACAAAATCCCTGAATTTTTCCTTCGCAATTCTCATGTTGATTTCTGATAGCACATCAGTTGCAGCAAGTCACGTTGTAAGCAGCAGTCATGAAGTGGAGCGCAGGTAAATGGATTCTCAGAATAGCTGGGATCTCTCGGTGGAACATGCTCAAGGAGCTGAAAGGCCTCGTGTGTCGGTGTTCCAGAAGAATGTTCGGTAGATTCTGCCTTTCCTCGTCCTGCCGGGCCTGAGCTCACCAAGCACCAGCTAGTAGCACAGAGCCTTAGAGATGGACAGCCTGGACACAGGCCCTTCGGCCCACCCAGTCCATGCCTACCTGAGCTAGTCCCATTTGCCCACGTTTGGCCCATATCCCTCTAAACCTTCCCTATCCATGGACCTGTCCAATACCTTTTAAACATTGTAATTGTACCCGCCTCTACCACTTCCTCTGGCAGCTCGTTCCAATTACCCACCACCCTCTGTGTGGAAAACTTGCATCTCAGGTCCTCTTTAAATCTTTCCCCTCTCATCTTAAACCTCTGCCCTCTAGTTTTAGACTCCCCTACGCTAGGAAAAAGACTGGCCACTCGCCTTATCTATGTCCCACATGGTTTTCTAAACCTCTATAAGGTCATCCCTCAGCCTCCTTCACTCCAGGGTAAAAAGCCCTAGCCTATTCAGTCTCTCCCGATATCTCAAGCCCTCCAGTCCCAATAACATTCCTGTGAATCTTTCTGCACCCTTTCCATCTTAATGACATCTTCCTATAGCTAGGCAACCTGAATGCAGTCCAAGTGAGGTCTCACCAATGTCTTGTGTAGCTCTAACATGACGTCCCAACTCTTGTACTCCATGCCCTATCCAATGAAGGTAAGCATGCCAAATGTCTTCTCCTCCACCCCGCGTACCTGTGTTGCCACTTTCAGGGAACTATGTACATGTAGCCCTCGGTCTCTCTGTTCTAAAACACTCTCCAGGACTTTGCCATTTACTGAGTAAGTCCTGCCCTAATTTAGTGGACCAAAATGCATCACTTCACACTTGTCTGAGTTAAAGTCCATCTGCCATCACTTGGCCCACTTCCCCAGTTGACCTAGATCCTGGCAAAGGGTCCAACGGCACAGAAATGGGCCCTTTAGCCCACTGCATCCTGGTGCCAGCCAAGAACATTGGAATCAGAATCAGAATCAGGCTTAGTATCACTAACATATGTCATGAAATTTGTTGTTTCGTGGCAGTAGTACAGTGCAAGACATAAAGACGAAAATTACTATAGGTTACAAAAATAAATAAGTAGTGCAGAAGAGGAATAACGAGGTAGTGTTCATAGACCGTTCAGAAATCTGATGGTGGAGGGGAAGAAGCTGTTCCTAAATTGTTGGCTCCTGTACCTCTTCCCTGATGGTACAATGTGAAGAGGGTATGTCCCAGGTGGTGAGGGTCCTTACTAATGGATGCTGCCTTCTTGAGTCAAAATGCTCTCCACAAGTCAAAATTTCTCTAGAAATTTGTGACAGTCTTTGGTGCCATATCAAATCTCCTCAAACTCCTAACAAAGTAGAGCTGCTGGTGTGCCTTCTCCGTGATTGCACCAATGTGTTGGGCCCAGGATAGATCGATGTGGTACATGTGAGTCTGAGTTTAGAAGCTGAAGGAAGTTGATAGGTTAGAGACAAATAAGATATGTCCATTTACCACCCTGCCACATTTGGGATCTTACTGTGTTCGAACTGCCTGCCGTATCACCCACTTTACAACAGTGAGAACACATTAGACAGATGAAGCCGGCTTGAACGCACAGTGAGCCATGCTGATCTTATGAAAGGTGGGAAGAAGCAGAGGTCCCTGGCAGGTGTTCCCATCAGGACCAAGGGCAGAGGTTTAAAATGTGGGACAGAAGATAGAGAGGACAGATGAGATTGGATTGTTTGCACACAGAATGGTGATGATCTGAAACCCATTGTCTGCAGTGATAGTGGGAACAGAATCAATCAGGACATTCAGATGGGAATTGGATAGATACTGGATTGTGGGACACTTGGCACTTGTGAGGAATGGAAATGGTGGGATTGCTTCACTAGCATGAACTTAATGGGCCAAATGGCTTCCTTCTATGCGGTAACAATTCTATGATTCAAGATTTTTCCTTCCCCTTCATCTTTACTGAGTTAGAAGGTTTTGCTCTGTTATGATACTGTAATTTACATGTTTCAAAATAACCAAAAGTCTTTAAATCATTGATATCCTCTTCAATCAATTTGAATCTTCCCAACACCATGTAAAGATTAATGTAAAGTGGATGGTCATTACTGAAATAGAAAGACACCAAAGGAGGTGGACTCTGGGGTGATTGTACCTTTTTCATGGTCAATGATAAAATAGTTCAATTTAAACAGAGTACAAAGTGGCTGCAGATGACAATGCTTCATCCCAGTACACAGTGACTCGACAAGAATAGCAAAGTATAGAAGCAAAAGCAGGTAAGGAGAAGCAGAGCAAAGACCAGCCATGATTTGGTGGAAGAGCGGAGAGGACAGAAGGGCTGAATAGCCTTCTTTGCATCCTATCTTTCCATGACATCCAGATGTTGACTTTCTATTTGGAGTTTGGAAAGTATTGAGTTTGGGAGTATTGGGAGTTCAGCTTCCAAACTTTGGAAAAAGTTTGGAAGCCGTGGGTTACATCATTTCTATGGGAATTCTATGATCATTTGTCAAGAGCGTTGTGGCGAAGCTGTGGAATTCCTGCAGAGATACAACTCCAAGTTACTCAGCAAATGTTAGCGATGGCACTGCAGTAAATCTGGGGAGGTCCATCTGAGGTCAAATTGAGTTTTGAGGGGTTTTGAAACAGTGAATAAACACTGAGCAAAGAACAGTACAGCACAGGACAGGCCCTTCAGCCCACAACGTTGTACTGAACTAATTAAACCAATGATTCCTAATTAATCTAATCCCACCTCCCTGCATATTGACCATATTCCTCCCTCCTCTGCATATTCATGTCCCTATCTAAGAGTCACTTAAACGCTCCTATGCTATTTGCCTCCACCACCACCCCTGGCGGTGTGTTCTTCTCCGTGTAAAAAACTTACCCCACACAGCTCCTTTGAACTTCCCCCTCTCACCTTAAATGTATGCCCTCTAGTATTAGGTATTTCAATCCTGGGAAAAAGATACTGGCTATCTACTCTATCTATGCCTCGCACAATTTTTATAAACTTCTATCAAATCTCCCCTCAACCTCCACCACTCTAGAGAAAACAGCCCCAGCTTGTCCAACCTCTCCTCATAGCATATGTCCTCCAAACTAGGCAGCATCCTGGTAAACCTCCTCTGCAAAGCCTCCACATCCTTCCTATAATGAGGCGACCAGAATTGAATGCAATACTCCAGATGCGGCCTAATATAATGAGCAGAAGGACAGAGAGAGGTGGAGAGGTGGGGAGATTCAGGGAGGGAATTCCAGGACTCTGGAGGATAGGAGGCTGAGGGGTGACCTTATAGAGGCTTATAAAATCATATGGGACATAGGTAAGGTGAATGGTCAGTCTTTTTCCCAGAGTGGGACAGTCTAAAACTACAGGGCTCAGGTTTAAGGTGAGGGGAGACATTTAAAGGGGACCTGAGGAGCAAGTTTTTCACACAGATGGTGGTGGGTGTGTGGAACGAGCTGCCAGGGGAAGTCGTAGAGGCGGATACAATTACAACATTTAAAAGACATTTGGACAAGTACATGGATAGGAAGGGTTTAGAGGGATGTGGGGCAAACACGGGCAAATGGGACTAACTCATTTGGGCAACGGTCAGTCTGGATGAGTCGAGCTGAAGGGCCTGTTTCCATGCTGTATAACTCTATAACTCTATGACTTAGGACCCAGGCAGCTGCAGGAACGGGTGCCAGTGATGGAGTGACTAAGTTTGGGGATGGTCAAGAGGACAGAATGAGGGAATTCTGCTGTTCTCAAACAGTTGTACAGCCGGAGAAGATTCCCTGCCTGGATTGGTGGGAGCAGAGAAGGATTTGAAAACAAGCATGAAAACTAAGGCATAATTAACTGGGCGTCAAATTAGGCCAGCAAGTATGGGGTGATGGATGAAAGGACAGTGCAAGTTGTGCACAGGCAGCAGAGTGTGGACGGAGCTCCAAGTTTACAGGGGATGAGAGGGATCAACCACAGTGCTGTGGAATGGCTAAGTTTAGCAGTTACAAGGGTCGGGATGAGGGCTTCAGCAGCAGAAGAGTTAAAACAGGGAAGAACTCAAGTAGTGTTACAGAGGTAGAAATTGGTCACCTTAATAATGAAATGGATATGTAGTCAGAGGTTTGCCTTGGTACCAAGGATGTGAATAATGGGACTGAGTTTCTGACAGTTGCCAGGGAGACGGATGGAACAGAGGCTGTGATGTTGGGAACAAATGCCAATGCGTGGCAGAGTAAGGGAAGAGAAGGTGCTGTAACGAGGAAGGGGGAACGCTGGAAATAATGACTTGGAAGGTGTGAGAAGTGCAGGAGTGGCATGTTGAAGAGGCCACACTATCTGTCACTGATTATGAGGTGGGTGGCGTGAGGTGGTTTAGCATTAGCTGAGCTTTCACTGCGGGTGGAAGGACGTGGTTATCTCCAACACGGAAGGAAAGAGGGATTGGGTTAAAATGGGTGAAAGAGATGTTGAGGTAGGAGAGCCATAGATTTCTGCATGTGGTGGGAATTTTCACCTCAGTGTTGAGGATGTTGAAATTCCCAACACAGTGAGATTTCGTGCGGTTTCATTGGCTGGTATGAAAAGGAGGATTGGGGGGGGGGGGGGGGGGGGGGGTGGAGCTGAATTTGATTGTATTCTGATGACCAATCCTTCCAAACCAAACTATTACAGTAACAACACTCTGTCACACAATAGATGAGTTTGTTTTGAATACATTGGAAAAAGAAAATATTTTACAGCTGATTTAGTAATGGCAAATAGCAGCATGAAGTCTCAATGAGTTCCATCTGCAGATTTCAATTCAATGGCAAAGCATTAAATACCAAGCCCCTGCCCCTACAAAAGTGAGAAGGGAAAGGGCAGCGGGCAAATGAAGAGGTGAACAAGGGAATTAACGAGGGTAGGGCAGCAGATGTTGTCTACATGGACTTCAGCAAGGCCGGTGATAATGTCCTGCACGGCAAGCTGGTCCGGAAGGTTAGAATACATGGGACCCAGACTGAGCTGGCCAACTGGACACAAAATTGGTTTGGTGGCAGGAGGGAGAGGATGGTGGTGGAGGGGTGTTTTTCTCATTGGAGGCCTGTGACCGGTGGTGTGCTGCAGGGATCAGTGCTACGTCCTTTGCTTTTGTGATGTATATTAATGGTTTGGATGAGAGCGTAGGTGACATGATTAGTATTTTGCAGATGCCACCAAAGTTGGTGGTGTGGGGGACAGTGACTGTCGAGATTTACGACATAGCCAGTCATCCAGTTTCCGAGGATCAGCAATGGATACTGGCTCTGCTAGTGCTGCCCTCATCCCAAGAATGAATTCAACAAAGTAGTTAATAGAACATAGAACAATACAGCACAGGAACAGGCCCTTCGGCCCACCATGTTGTGCTGAACTAATTCAGCTAATGACACCGAATCCCTCTTGTCTGCACACGGTCCGTATCCCTCCATTCTCTGCACATTCACCGAACTGAATGCAATACTCTAGTTGCAGTCTAACCAAAGTTTTATAAAGCTGCAACATAACTTCCTGACTCTTGAACTCAGTGCCTCAACTAATAAAGGCAAGCACGCCGTGCGCCTTCTTTACTACCCAATCAACTTGTGCGGGCACTTTCAGGAAGCTATGGACTTGGACCCAAAGGTCTCTCTGCACATCAACGGTGTTAAGGGTCCTGCCATTAACGGTGTACTTTCTCTTTGCATTTGATCTCCCAAAGTGCAACACCTCATATTTGGCCGGATTAAACTCCATCTGCCATTTCTCCGCCCATATCTGCAACTGACCTTTATTCTGTTGTATCCTTTGACAATTTTCTACACTATTCATAACACCATCAATATTTGTGTCATCAGCAAATTCACTAACGTACCCATCCACGTTTTCATCCAAGTCATTTATATATACATCCCAGTACGGATCCCTGCGGAACACCAGTGGTCACAGACCTCCAGCCGGAATAAGTCCCATTGATCACTACCGTCTGTCTTCTCTGGGGAAGCCAATTCTGAATCCAAACGGCCATGCATCCCACGCATCTTAATCTTCTGGATGAGCCTCCCATGAGGGACCTTGTCAAATGCTTTACTACAATCCACGTGGACAACATCCACTGCCCTACCTTCATCGATCATCTTGGTCACCTCCTCGAAAAACTCAAACACGTTGGTAAGCTGTGACCTCCCCCACACAAAGCCATGCTGACTGTCCATAACTAGGCCATGCTTTTCCAAATGCTCATGAATCCTATCCCCAAGAATCATCTCCAATAGCTTACCTACCACTGACCTACAATTTCCAGGATTATCCCTATCTCCTTTCTTGAACAATGGAACAACATTAGCTACTCGTCAGTCCTCCAGAACATCACCTGTGACTGGAGAAGACATAAAGATCTTGGTCAAGGTCCAGTTAATGTCTATTTGATAAACAAGTTTGTACACTGATGACTCATGTTTCACTTACCCACTTTATACAGTGATTCCTCAACTTATGAATGTTCGGTTTACAAATTGTCGTTATTATACCATCGATTCTTCTGCACCTTATTAGGTATCTTTCTTCAACTTATGAAGCTATTTTGTGCTGTAAGGAACGGTGCACTGTTCGCTGCCCATGGGAATGCACTGCACTGAAGTGCATTTTGCTCAGTCTATTTAATCTATGCTATTTAGTTTAATGAAATATATTACAGGAACCCATCTGTTTCCTAAGTCGAGGAATTATTGCAATTATATTCAAAATTATTTTTCAGTAGTTTTCATTTTTGGAATTGTTGCCTTCAGTTTTTTCCTTACAATCTTTATTTGAGGCAATCTATTCAAGTCCTGTTTCGTTGAATGATTTTTAGTCACACTCACTTAATGTCTCAGCTGGAGCTCTGGGGGGAGCACTCTTGATTGAGTCAGGAGTTTCGGTGTTCAAATCCAACTACAGTCACATGGGACCAAGAAATGCAGGTTGGCACTTGCATGCTGAGGAAGGGATGCTGCCTCTCGGGATGATAATGAATTGAGGTCCTGTCCACTCCCACATCAATGTGAAGATCCCTTTGTGTCTTGGTCAGTTTTAGCCCTCAATCAACATAGGGTCATCATAGAGTCACAGAGTCATACAGCATGGAACCAGGCCCTTCGGCCCAACTCATCCATGCCGACGGTGTTGCCCAGCGAGCTGGTCCCATTTGCCTGCATTTGACCCATAGCCCTCTGAACCTCTCGTATCCATGGACTTATCTGGATGGCTTTTAACATGACTGAAAGTGATTATCCACCCTGTTGTTTGTGGGAGCTTGCTGTGCATAAGTTTACATCTGTGACAGTCCATGAGAAGATCTGATGATGTAAAAAGCACTATAAAAATGCAGCTCTTTGTATTTGTTCTCCTCAGCTTTTGATTTATTGCTTCAATTTTCCTCTCACTTTTAATTTTATTGTTTTATTTCCCCCTTTTTTATACTTGATGATTTTCATTACTCATTTGTTCCCCATACACTGTTGGTTGTCCAGGCCTCAGGCTTCCACCAATCTTCTTCCACATCAATAATTTAATTTTGCTTAAACCAAGTTTCAGGAAAGCCTTGAAGGAGTTCTTGTTTTTTTTTACCGATTTTTCTGTCGGAAGGTATCCACTCTGCTTTTCCACCACTAGCCTTGTTTATTTGTCGGATTCTCCTAGCCACTCCATCTCTTTCTGTCCTCTCTGGTTTAGAGCTTTCATGGGGAGTGGAAGAGGCAAGACTCAATGTGTTACAGTGCCCGCAGCCCTCCAGACACTTGCCCAAACCAGCCCTGCTTCACACCTGAGCTCAGAGTGCGTTGGAATATTTGGTCATTGAGATCCGTGATATGGATCCCACCTGTCCTCTCCCCCTCCTGATGTCTGCACGTAGATTCAACTGTCCCAACTGAACCTGTACGGAAGCAGGAGTCACAACAATACAACATGGAAACCGGCCCTTCGGCCCAACTCCTACATGCCAACCAATGTGCTCATCTAAGCTAGTCCCATTTGTCCATGTTTGGCCTATATCCCTCTAAAACTTTCCTGTCCATTTACTTATCAAAATGTCTTTTGAATGCTGTTATTGTACCTGCCTCAACTACTTCCTCTGGCAGCTCGTTCCATACACCCACCACCCTCTGCGTTAAGAAGTTGCCCCTCGGGTCCCTTTTAAATCTTTCCCCTCTCACCTTAAACCTGTGCCCTCTGGCTTTTGGTTCCATTTCCCTTGTTGAAAAGCAAAAAAAAAAATGTCAGGAGCTGGAAATCTGAAACAAAAACACAAGATGCTGGAAACACTCAGCAGGTCAGGCAGCATCTGAGGAGAGAGAAACACAGGGCCACTGTTTCCCGTCAATGATCCTCATCAGTTCAGATGAAGGTCTTTCATCTAAAACATTAACTTTGTTTCAGTCTACACTGATGCTGCCCAATCTGCTGGGTATTTCCAAAATGTTCTGATTCCATTGAAGTCTAACAGTATCGTCAATGATGTCTGCCACCCTGGCCATTCCTTTTTCTCTCCTCTACCTCCTGGGAGAAGGTACAGGAGCTGGCAGGCCGAAACATCCAGACTCAAGAACAGCTTCTTCCCCACTGCTGTCAGACTCATGAACCACTCACCTCTCTCACACCCCTTCCCAAAGGTGCCTTAACCGTTATTGCATCTTCCGTTATTGTCACTTCAGCATTTCTCTCTGCACCACCTCAGACTGCACGACAGTCTCTGCACTGTTCTGTTATTTTGTGCCCGTTGCTGTATTTTTTGCTGAATTTATTATTACCATGTACACTCTGGGAGCTGAACACAAGCAGTAATTTCACTGCACCCTGGTGTATTGACAATAAACTAATCTGAATCTGAGGAGCAAGAACCTTGTCTAGCATTCTCTCTCACTCTTTCACTCAGCAGCTCTTTCTATCTCTCTCTTCATCTTGCCTCATTCTCTTCATACTCTTTATTCATTTTTCAGGATACTTGCATTGGTGGCAAGGCCAACATTGATTTCCCATCCCTAAATGCCCCTGAGAAGGTGTGAGTTACCTTTGGCTACGGAACAACTTTTCAGAGGGCAACTGAGTCACCCCATTGGTGGGACTGGAGTCACACAGGGAAGGAAGGCAGATTTCCACTGCTGAAGGACATTTGTGAACCAAATGGGTTTGACAACAATCCGATAGTTTCATGGTGACAGTTCCTGAGATTGGTTTTCTTTTAACAATTCTAAATTGTTTAACTAACAATTTAAATTCACTCTTGCCTGCCATACTCATTCTAATTCCCTCGCTCTCTCCTCATGGACTCATGGGCAGATACAGAACAGCAGCAGCCCATCAGCACATCAAGCCCACGCCAACCATCATACACCCATTTACACCAATCCTATCCCAACCCATTTTATTCTCCCCACATTCCCATCAACTCTCCCCAGATCCTGCCCCTCACCCATGTACCAGGGACCATTTACAGCGGCCAATTAACCCACCGACCTGCACGTGTTTGGGACGTGGGGAGGAAACCCACGGGGTCACAGGGAGAATGTGCAAACTCCACACAGACAGTGTCGGAGGTCGGGATCGAATCTGGGTCTCTGGCACGGTGAGGCAGCGGCACTACCCGCCACACCACCATGTCAGCTACTGACTTATCGCAGAAACTATTCCTCCTTCTCTTCTCCTGTGTTTCCACCTCTCTCCTACTTGGCATATCCACCTGGATCTAACTAGTAAAGTGGGAGAAATGTCTGCATTTGGTCCATATCCCTCTAGATCTGCACTTTGTTGCTCCAGATTCCAGCACCTGTAGTCTTTTGTGCCTCCCTCTAAACCTTTCCTGTCCATGAACCTGACCAAATACCTTCTAAACATTGTAGTTATACCTACTGTACTTGGAGCCTGTACCATGTCCCCACCACCCTCTGTGTGAAAAACTTGCCCCTCAGGTCCCCTTTAAATCTTTCCCCTCTCATCTCAAACGTACACCCTCTAGTTTTAGAATCCCCTACCCTGGGGAAAAGACTGTGACCATCCACTTTATCTGTGCCCCTCATGATTTCATAAACCTCTATTAGGTCACCCCTCAGCCTCCTGCACTCCAGGGAACAAAGCCCCAGCCTATCCAATCTCTCCTTATATCTCAAGCCCTCCAGTCCAGGCAACATCTTTGTGAATCTTCACTGCAGCCTCTCCAGCTTATTCACATTCTTCTTATAGAATGGCAACCAGAAATGCACACAGTAAGATAAGATAAGATAAGATTTCTTTATTAGTCACATGTACAACGAAACACACAGTGAAATGCATCTTTTGCGTAGAGTGTTCTGGGGGCAGCCCGCAAGTGTCGCCACGCTTCCAGCGCCAACATAGCACGCCCACAACTTCCTAACCCCTACGTCTTTGGAACGTGGGAGGAAACTGGAGCACCCAGAGGAAACCCACGCAGACACGGGGAGAACGTACAAACTCCTTACAGACAGTGGCTGGAATTGAACACGGGTCGCTGGCATTGTAATAGCATTAAAGTGCGATATCAGCAATATCCTAGACTCTGAAATTCCACAGATATCACTGGGTACTGTTCCGTAACAATCTTCCCTCTCCCTTAACCCACCATGGCCAGACGGCATTTATCCTGCGAGCCGACCAACCTCAGCCACAGCAGTGTAGGGGTCTCTCACAGGGGAGTCCACGAGGAAGTACTGAAGTCAGGGGAGGAGCACATTGGTTTTGGTTTATTATTGTCACTTGTACCGAGGTACAGTGAAAAACTTGTCTTGCAAACCGATCGTACAGGTCAATTCATTACACAGTGCAGTTACATTGGGTTAGTACAGAGTGCATTGATGTAGTACAGGTAAAAACAATAACAGTACAAAGTAAAGTGTCACAGGTACAGAGGAAGTGCCGTGTAGGTAGACAATAAGGTGCAAGGTCACAACAAGGTGGATTGTGAGGTCGAGTCCATCTCATCGTATAAGGGAACCATTCAATAGTCTTAACACCATGAGGTAGAAGCTGTCCTTGAGCCTGGTGGTACGTGCCCTCAGTCTCCTGTATCTTCTACCTGATGGAAGAGGAGAGAAGAGAGAATGTCTGGGGTGGGTGGGGTCTTTGATTATGTTGGCTGCTTCACCAAGGCAGCAAGAGGTATAGACAGAGTCAATGGAGGGGAGGCTGGTTTCTGTAACGTGCTGAGCTGTGTCCACAACTCTCTGCAGTTTCTTGTGGTCCCGGGCAGAGCAATTGCCGTACCAAGCCGTGATGCATCCGGATAGGATGCTTTCTAGTACTGACTTTCTGCTCAATTCCAACAGTAACAGCAGAGCTCTGGGGGACCTAGTGAAACAGTGCATGAGGCAAGGGGTTTTGATTTAAGTGACTTTTGCCCATTTCCTCCTATATTCATACTTCCAGCTGCCCTGTGCACGGGCCCAGATCAGTCACCTGCAGCAGGCTCCAGCCAGAAAGCTGGCCATGTGCAAATTCTCCGAAGCTGTGAGATTTCTGGTGACTGTGCTGGATCAGGAAGGCTCTCCGGCTGCAGTCGGGTTCACAGACTCACAGGGACTTGTAGACAGTTCTTGTTAGAAATGATCACATTTGATTTCAGAGAAGTGAAAGTACGCAACTCTTCACCGCTCTGCATCCCTCCTCTGTCAGCCAAGTGCTCAGTCCCTGCCGCACAATGGGTTCCATTCTCTAAAGCACACACACACACACACACACACACACACACACACACACACACACACACACACACACACACACACACACACACACTTACAAACACACACACACACTCACAGACACACACAGGCACGGACACACATATATACACACACACTCACACACACACATACACAGACACACACACACACACATGCACATACACACACATACACACATACACAGACACACACAGACACACACACACACATATATAGATGTATATTTATATATACACACACTAACATGTATATACACACAAATATGGAACAAATTCATATATGCACTAACACATAGTATATACACATGCATATATTCAAACACCAAAACGTGTATACACATGCATATACAGATATTAGCACATGTGTATACACATGTGCACATTCTTACAGACTCAAAGCTATACATACATGCACACACAGGCATGTTCTCTCTCTCTCTCTCTCATACACACACACACACGTATATACAGACACACACACACACATGTCACATGCACACACCACTATGAAGCATCTTGTCAGCCTTTTCGAAGCATTTTCTTCCAGGTCTGTAACGAAAATATTTTAAAGTTCGTTCCTTGTTCTTTCCTGATTCAGCAGGAAAAAGTATTCGCAAAGAAAGGAGGCACTATACACGTATTAAAGGTTATAGAAACTACCTTAATGGACCTAATTTAACTCTTTCCTTACACTTCAAGGTATTAGCACATTCCAAGCTGACACCATTTTGTCTTACAACCACCATTTTGTGTTACACACTACTGCACATACTAAGGAGGAATGACTTTGGCTAATTTAACTCTTTCTTTACAAGGTCCAACTAAAACCCTGCCACAGGCTGGAACTGTGCCGTACATATTGCACCATAGTGACTTACAGTTCTTCAGAAATTAGCCCATCACAAATATATGAATAAACTGCACAATTAATTCAATAAGGATGTGGACAGAACCAGTTCATTTGCAGCTTTACACCAAAATATTTGAAGAAATTACAGCTGAGGCTTCACAATTTGGCTTGGAACCAAACACTTGTGTGTGATCCAATCCAACTAATTTCACATGGCAAATCAGATCACACCTTCACTCACAAAGGCTGCCACATATGTCCCTTCGTCTAAAGGTTACCAGGGTGATGTGGAGTTGTTGGAAGTTAACACTTCTTCCTTCAGCCAAATTTAATCACTCTCCACAGCCGTCCCTGCTGAGAACTACTCTGGGCTGCAGTTCCCTCAGAGTGCTGTCCTACAAACTTTGCCAGTGAGTGTGAACTTCAAACTTAGTTATTGGGAAAGCAAGAACGCCTGAGAAAGGAATTGTTCCATGTCACAGAGTTCACTTAACAGAAGCATGTACTCTGAGTACATTTTATAGATTGTAAGGTAAGGGGAAGGAGTGCTTCTTCCCCTTACCTTACAACCTGTCCTTGCAAAAAAAAGTCGAAGGACCAACACCCTCAGTAAGCACACAGAATTACATGCAGTATTAAAAGGTAAGGTAAGACATCTTTATCAGTCACACGTACATCGAAACACACAGTGAAATGCATCTTTACGTAGAGTGTTCTGGGGGCAGCCCGCAGGTGTCGTCACGCTTCCGGCGCCAACACAGCATGCCCACAACTTCCTAACCCGTACGTCTTTGGAATGTGGGAGGAAACCGGAGCACCCGGAGGAAACCCATGCAGACATGAGGAGAACGTACAAACTCCTTACAGGCAGCGGCCGGAATTGAACCCGGGTCACTGGTGCTGTAAGATAAGATAAAATAAGATCTTTATTAGTCACATGTACATTGAAACGCACAGTGAAATGCATTTTTTGTGTAGTGTTCTGGGGGCAGCCTGCAAGTGTCGCCACACTTCCGGCGCCAACATAGCATGCCCACAACTTCCTAACCTGTACGTCTTTGGAATGTGGGAGGAAACCAGAGCACCCGGAGGAAACCCACGCAGACACGGGGAGAACGTACAAACACCTTACAGACAGCGGCAGGAATTGAACCCGGGTCGCTGGCGCTATAATAGCGTTAAGCTAACCACTGCACTACCATGCAATCAGATCCAATGTCGAACTCAGTCAGACTACCTAAACAGATGTATTAATTACTCATTAACAAATAAAAAGAATTTTCCAAAAGGAAAATTTGTGCAATTCCTCCCTACAGTCTTTGCAGTTAAAACCTGTTTCAAATGCAAAGACCCTGTCTACACTTCTAGCTGCCTCGATAAGGCAGCCAACATAATCAAAGACCCCACCACCGTGGACATTCTCTCTTCTCCCCCCTCCCATCGGGTAGAAGATACAAAAGCCTAAAAGCACATACCACCAGGCTCAAGGACAGCTTCTATCCCACTGTTATAAGACTATTGAACGGTTCCCTAGTACGACAAAATGGAGTTCTGACCTCACAATCTACCTCATTATGACCTTGCACTTTATTGTCTGCCTGCACTGCACTTTCTCTGTAACTGTAACACTTTATTCTGCATTCTGTTATTGTTTTCCCTTGTACTACCTCGATGCACTGATGTGATGAAATGATCTGTATGGATGGCATGCAGAACAAAGTTTTTCACATGGGACAATAATAAACCAATTTATCAATTACCAATTTTTATCACTAATTATTCACAATTCTGATGAAAGGTTATTGACCTGAGATGTTACCTCTGTATCTGCCTTCACAGACACTGCCTGGCCTGCTGAATATTTCCAGCATCCTGTGTTTTCATTTAAACATTTTCTTTATGTGGAACATTCTAAAATGTCCCAATGAAGTAGTGTTGAAGGGAAACCAATGTCGTAACACAGGGAAGGTTGCACCCAGTATGTGCGCAGAGCTGAAAGCTGAGAGCAGATGCTGAAAAGAGACATCGTCGAGGAAAGCTGAGCTGTGGTAGAAGATCGGCGTTATTGAATATTGGCGCAGGCTCAAGGGGACAGATGGGAGGATCCCACAGACAGATGAGTAGGTTTTGTGATGTTGTTTCAGGGATGAATACAGCCAGGGCACTGTAAGAACTCCCCAGTTTTTCTTTGACCAATGTTATAGGATCTTTTACTTCTGACCAAGGGGGCAGTGGGGCTTCCATTTCACAGCTAGTTTGATATACAGCACGTCCAACAGTGCAGCCTCCCGCATTACCGCGCAGGGTGACAGCCTCACTTATGTGCTACTGTGTCTGGTGTGGGGGCCGAGCCCTTTGTCTTCTGGCTCAGAGACAAGAACATAAAACATAGAACAGTCCAGCACTGGACAGCCCATTCTGCCCACGATGTTGTGTCAATCTCGATGCCAATTTATACTAAATGTCCCCCTCCTGTGTATCATCCACATCCCTCCATTCCCTTCATATTCAGGTGTCTATCGAAAAGCCTCTTAAACTCTACTGCACTGCCTGCTTCCACTACTACCCCTGGTAACCCATTCCAGACACCTACCACTCTGCGTAAAAAACTTACCCCTCATGTAGTCTTTAAACATCCCCCTTCTAACCTTAAGAGCATGTCCTCTGGTGTGTGACATTTGTACCCTGGAGAAAAGATTCCGACTGTCTGCCCTATCTATGCCTCTCATAATTTTAAAAACCTCTATCAGGTTTCCCCTCAGCCTCTGACACTACAGAAAGCAACCCAAGTTTATTCAAGCTTTCCTTTTAGCTCATACCCTCTAATCCAGGCAGCATCCTGGTGAACCTCTTCTGCACCCTCTCCACAGTCTCCACGTGCTTCCTGTAATGGGGCGCCAGACAGTGCACGCAGTGCTCTGAGTGTGATCTGACTAAAGTTTTATACACCTGCTGCATGACTTCCTCACCCTTACACTCCACATCCCCACAAGCATACCATACATCTTCGTTCCACCTTATACACTTGTGCAGTCACTTTCAGTGAAAAAGTGTGCAACCAACCAATCACATTCGACAGCAATGGAAGCGGAAACGGTGAAAGGTCCAGAAATGAGACTGGAGGTGGAGCGAGTTGCTGGAGTCTACAAACTTCATTTCTTTTTGTAGCTTCTCAAGTAATTGTTTTATTTGTTTTCAGGATGTGCCGCAAGGTCCCCTGATGAAAGCACAAAGGCTGTCAGGATGGTGTGTGACTAGGTGGGGTTCCTGTCCCTGAACAGGTGCCTGGTGCCCTTGGTGGAAGGGCTGCAGGTCTGGAAGGTGCTGTCAGAGTGGCCTGGATGAGTCTTGTTGGCAAGTCCTGTCACAGCTGTAAAAAACTTTGGTCAGGCCACACTTGGAGTACTGCGTGCAGTTCTGGTCATCACACTATAAGAAGGATATGGAGGCTTTGGAGAGGGTGCAGAAGAGGTTCACCAGGATGCTGCCTGGATTAGAGACTAATAGCTATAAGGAGAGCATGGACAAACTTGGGTTGTTGGGAGCATCAGAGGGTCAGGTAGAAGTATATAAAATTATGAGAGGCATAGATCGGGTAGATAGCACAAGTCTTCTTCCAAGGGTTGAAATGTCAAATACTAGAGGACAAAGGCTTAAGGTGAGAGGGGTGAAAGTCCAAAGGGGATTTACATGGCAGGTTTTTTACACAGAGAGCGGTGGGTGCCTGGAATGCGCTGCCAGGGGTGATGGTGGAAGCAGATAGGACAACAATGTTTAAGAGACATTTAAATAGACACATGAACAGGCAGGGAACAGAGGGGTGTGGACCATGTGCAGGCAGGTGGGATTAGTTCAGTTTGGTATCATGGTCAGTATGGACATGGTGGGCCGAAGGGCCTGTTCCTGAGCTGTACTGTCTGGTGTCACTGTAGCCACTGTACGCTGGTGGTGGAAGGACTGAAACCACGTGTTTCCTCTGGCTGCTCTGGTTCCACCAACATCTCAAAGGCGTGCGGATTGTTAAATTAATTGGCCGCTGTAAGTTGCCCCTGGTGTGTGGGTGGGTGGTAGGACTGATGGGAAAATTAGAGGGTGAATGGGATTGCTCGGACAGTTGGCTTTGGCTCGATGGACTGAATGGGACCCTTCTCTTTCATAATGAAGGATGTAACACTGGAACACGATGGAGCCCTGAAACAGTGGATGGGTTGAATGCCAACGTCCTCCTGGGAAGGAAATCTACTGTGCCTGTTAGGACTGGTCTGCACTTATCCACCCTCTGAAATGTGCCCGCAAGCTACCAATGTGGGCAATATATCCTGACCTACCTGAAGCCCTGTAGGTGGTGGAAGAGCCTTGAGGAAAGTAGAGGTGAGTCATTTGCTGTGGGGTAGTCAGCCTCTGCTCTGCTCTCCTGTTGATGGTGGTGCTACCATTCAATGTCATTCACAGTGGGGGTATCGTAAACAGGAGGGCAGAGGTTTACAGTGAGAGGAAGGAGAGTTAAAGGGGATCTGAGAGTGGTTGCTGTCTGGGGCATGAACCCAGAGGTGGAGGAATCAGGTACAGTCACCACGTGTAAGAGGTATTTAGACAGACACACAAGTAGGCAAGGCATTGAAGGATATGGACATATGCAGGCAAATGGGATTAGTGCAGGTGGGTGAAAAGGTTGGCATGGATGGGCCGAAGGGCCTGTTTCTGTGCTGTATGTCTCTATGATTCTATGAGTAGTTCCCCTTGGTCGCTGTGTAGCACGACTTATCGGTCTTGTAGGACTTATTGGTCCAAGAATGTTGGCTCAGTCTTTTTGTATGGACTTGGAGGCTGCTTAATTTGCTGTAAATTTAATTTATAAATAGAAAATGATAATCCAACAGTCACAAGTATCAAAATAAATATATTTACTCAAACACAGAAAACTATGGACTTCACACATTACAGAACAAAAAGCAAATGTTGAGCATGCATCAGTTCCACTCCTATCACAGATTTTCAGACCAGTGTGTTAACTGACTGAATGCAACACTTGTCAGAAAACTCATAAACCTTGATTATTCACATTGAATGTGCCTACTGGCAATGGAAATCAGCAACCAGCACTAAACAGGAGAGGATCCAGGATCTCCCAGACTCCTGTTTCATTAAATGAGGAACATTCTACTTCTGGTTAACTCCCAGTCAGGCAGCAGGTGGATCCTTGAACTGTCAATAACACGTAAATCCAAAGGATGAATAGAGGCTCAAGACATATGTTTCTTCAGGGAATGTCCTTTTCTTTGCTTTGGTGGAGGTTCTTTAGCATTGGTGAACTGAGGCTAAAGGAAGCATTGTCCTCTTTGCATTCAATTCTGGTTGCCCCGTTACAGGAAGGATGTAGAGGCTATGGAGAGGGTACAGAGGAGGTTCATCAGGATGCTGCCTGGAGTGTTGGAGGCTGAGTGGAGACCAGATAGAAGTTCATAAAATTATGAGAGGCATAGGCAGAGTAGACAGCCAGTATCTTTTCCCCAGGGTCAAAATGTCTAATACTGGAGGGCATGCATTTAAGATGAGGTGGGGAAAGTTCAAAGGAGATGTGCGGGGTAAGTTTTTTTACACAGAGAGCGGTGTGTGCCTGGAATGTGCTGCCAGAGGTGGGGGTGAAGGTAGATACGATAGAGGCGTTTAAGAGGCTCTTTGATAGATGGATGTGCAGAGAATGGAGGGATATGGACCATGTACAGGCAAAAGGGATGACATGTCAGTAGCTTAATTTGGCACAACATCATGGGCTGAAGGGCCTGTTCCTGTGCTGTACTGTTCTATGTTCTATGTTCAATGTTCTAAGTCAACATTCTTGTTGGGCTTTCCAACCCCAGCCTACTCCTCCCTGTCTTGGTAACTCTGTAATCTCCTCCAGCTGTACAATCCTCCGAAATTTCTCCCGGCCTCTTGTCTGTCCTCAAATTTAACCACACCACCACTGGAGTATCTCCAGAAGCAAGTCTAGCTGTCTCCCTCTTCCTTCAAAACATTTCTTCTGCAAAGCTTTCGATCGCTTCTTCTAATGGCTTTTTATGTTGTTTGGTGTTGAATTTTGCTCAATATCTATTGGTGTGAAGCAACACACCTGCTGGATGAACTCAGCGGGTCGAGCAGCATCTGTGGGGGAAAGGAATTGTCGACGTTTCGGGTGGAGAGTGGAGAGGAGAGATGGCCTGAAGATAGGAAAAGGGGAAGCCCAATATATGGCAGGGAAAAGCAGAGCAGTGATAGGTGGGCAAAAGGGGGGAGGCGGGGTGGGCACAGGGTGGGGATAGATAGATGCAGGTAAGAGATAGTGAGAGGCAGATGTGGGGGAGGAGGGGACAACAGATCCACTGGGGGGTGGGTCAAAGGTAAGGAGAGAGGCTAGGAATGGGAAGAAGAGAAGAAGCATTGTGGTGGGGGGGGTGGTTGTGGGGAAGTGGGTGGGGATTACTTAAAGTGGGAGAATTTGACTTGGTTGTGGGAGAACGTCCCCCTTCCCCACAAACCCCCCCTTCCCTTTCCAAGCCTCTCTCTTTTTTCTACCCCTTTTCCTATCTTCTGTCCTGAAGAATGGACCTGACCCGAAACATTGACCATCTGCTTTTCTCCACGGATGCTGCCTGGCCTGCTGAGTGCCTGCAGCATCATCGTGTTTTTCATCTAGATTCCAGCATCTGCAGTCCTTTGTTTCTCTAGTATTCTCTGACTTTTTCTTTAGTTCTACATGGGAGGTGGATACAGCTGTCTGTGGCAGCATGTATTGTGCGTCCCTAAACAGAGGCTATAAACCAGGCAGATTTCTCCCCTCAAATTACACAAATGAACCAGACTGTGTTTTATAACAATCTGGTAGTTTTCATTTTCAATACTGTGAATTCCTTTTGTAAAAAAGAGAATTCGACATTTATTTAAATACTCAAAATTCCCCAGCTGCCATGCTGGGATTTGAACTCATGTCTCCAGGTCAAATAGTTCAGAGACCAACGGCTACCAGGCCAATGGTGTTACTATACCATGGATTGTATAGCAACTGAGTAACAACTAGTCTCTAACTGTCTGGGATAATGGGCCAGTAGTCACTGCAAACACCCTGACACACATACCAGTGATAGACTTCCCCTCTGCAACTTGCTGGTAAACATCGCCGTAACCTTCACTGATGAGAACCTGCGCAGTAGTGGGGCCTCATCATGTCATGTGTAGACCAGGACAGGCCCCACTCACAAAATAGCTGGAACAAACTACCGCTTTGCCGGCTGTCAAAGTTGTTAATGACTTAAAATGTCCTGACATTCAGAAATCAATTAAACAATTTAAAAATTAAAGATGCAGTTCAAGCGCTTAAACATTTATAAACACCTGGTAAACAATTCAATTCATCCGGACAAGCACTTGAATCACCAAGACATAGAAAACCACAGACCAAGAGCTGGGCAAGTGGGATTAGTTTGGACAGGTACCTGAAGGTTGGCATGGACTGTTTCTGTGTGCCCTGAGTCTATTCTATGACTAAAGCAATTAATCCAAGTAATGTTCATTGTTCACTGTCTTCCCTCCATTCAAATGAATGGGCTCCTTCTTCCTCTGCTTGGTCCAACAGTCTGGAGTCTAGTGGGCAGATTCACCAGCAGAAGTGCTGGGAAGTTCCTGCTGTCTTGTGTGGTGGCTGGTGAAATGCCCAACAGTGGAGCCAGTCGGGAAATGGCCTTTGGATCTTAGTCAGATAGTTCAGACTTCTGAGCTCCCCAACACCTACTGAAGGTTAGAGCCAGTTCTTTAGGGTTGCATTTCCCAGCTCACACTGTCCCATCGAGTCTTCCCCAGTTCAGCATAATTCCATGTCCAGTGTAGGCTGAAATTCTCAATATTTGAGGCTGACACACCTTGGTGGGACTCTCTCTGTGTAAGATCTAGGGGAGCACACAATGCAAAGCAGCTCCTGATCCCAAACTCTCTCCCCTAATGGTTCCCATTAGCACCTTTCCTTAGTTACCAGATTCCAGCACCAGTAACCTTTGTGTAGCCTCCACCTTCACCCTCCCCTCCCCAACCTGGCTCCATCCTTCACCTCTCCTCGGTCCACCAATCACCTACCAGCCCCTGTCTCACGCCTCCCCCTCTCCTCTTTATACTGGCTACCTTCCCACTCCACTCTCAGTCCTGATGCAGTGTCTCGACCCAAAACGTCAACAATTCCCTCCCAACACACGCTGCTCGACCCATTGAGTCCCTCCAGCAGATTGTTTGTTTTCTTACAGAGAATCAAGTTATTGTTGTTCTAGTTCTCTATTGTGAGAAACAGATGGAAATCCACCTCAGGATAAATCGATGTGCCTCTATACCTGGCCAGGAGATCCATCATTCAGATCCAAGAGTTTCAACAGTGGACTAACACAGGAGCCCACATGGTAGTTACTGACAGTATTGCTTGGCTATAGATAGCACACAGAGGAACCCTCCCTCATGGCTCCTTGCTGTGCTGTGCAAGTTAAATATAGTCCCTGTTAAACCCACACACACTCCATGTGCTTTTCTAAATATTTCATTTATATTCTGAACTTCTGCTCATTAAATATCTCTCGATCTGATCTTGTTTTTAAATCTGATTTTGCTGCTCTCATCTTTAATTCATTTCTCTCTCCTCAGGATGATTTGTTCCTCACTATTTTCTCTCTGTATATTTGAACAGGTTTAGCACTTTTTCTGTGCTCTTTCAAAATAAACCCACAGCGTAAACCTTGGGTGTGTTTTCTGTGGAGTTCAGAGGGTTGACTGGTCAACTGACTCAAGGCTATAGAGCAGGCAGAGAGGAAGTATCTCCATCGAGGAGGAGGTACAGGAGACTGAGGACCCACAGTCAATGATTTAGGAGCAGCTTCTTCCCCTCCGCCATCATATTTCTGAACGGTCCATGAACCCATGAACACCACCTCGTTATTCTTTCTTTATTTATTTTGTTGGTTAAAGTAATTTTATATCTTTGCACTGTACGGCTGCCGCAAAACAACACATTTCACGACATATAAGTCAGTGATAATAAACCTGATTCTGATTCTGATGAGTCCTGTGAAGGAGGAGTCTAGGACAAGGAACGTGATCCTAAATTAGAGAGAGGATCTTCAGGAGTGACAGCAGGACATGGACTGATTATGCTGACTGGTAGATGGGGAACGGTGTACAGCATATCTTGCATCACTGTGCAAATTCCAAGGCATCCTGAAGGTCATACACCGGTCATCTGACTGTCCACTCCATTGCTGGACTCAACATTCAGCCCAGCGACGGAGGAGGGACCATCCAGAGAGAGGGTGCAGAAGCTCTATACGCGCCTGAGCTCCACCCCCAGGGAGGGCAGGTCTTATTAGCAGAAACCCCACCCTTCAGAATGGGCCACCGGTCATCCCCCAGGAGGTAAGTCGTAGAGTCGTAGAGTCATACAGCACGGAAACAGGCCATTCGGCCCACTCTGTCTGCACTGACCAGTGGGCACCTATCCATAGTAATCCCAGTTGCCAGCACTTGGCCCGTAGCCTTCAAAACCTGGTGCTCAGATACAGGAGCCTGAGGACACATACCATCAGGCTCAAGGACAGCTTCTATCCCACTGCGATAAGACTATTGAACGGTTCCCTTACATGATGAGATGGACTATGACCTCACGATCTACCTTGTTTTGACCTTGCACCTTATTGTCCACCTGCACTGCACTTTCTCTGTAGCTGTGACACTTTACTCTGTACTGTTATTGTTTTTACCTGTACTACATCAATGCTCTCTTTACTAACTCAATGTATCTGCACTATGTAATGAATTGACCTGTACGATTGGTATGCAAGACAAGTTTTTCACTGTAGCTCAGTACAAGTGACAATAATAAACCAAAACCAATACCAAAATGCTGTCAGTGGCTCTGCCTCCACCAGTCTCTCCAGCAGTGTGTTCCAGGTACTCACCTCTCTCTGGGTGCGAAAAGTCCCCCTAATGTCCCCTCTAAATCTCTTACCCTCTACCTGTGTCCTCTAGTTATATCCACCTCATAAGGGGAAAGCATTCCTGCAGTCAATCCCACCTATACCCCCAAAGAAGAGGGAGGTCAGGTTGGAGCAGTGTACAACACTCACTGGGCTACAGCTGGAACACCATGTATAGGTCTGGGCACCACACTACAGGAAGGGTGTGACAGCACTAGGGAGGCTGCAGAGCAGGCTTGTGGGGATATGGCCAGCACTGGAGACTTATGGTTATGAGGAAAGATTGGTTAGATTTAAACCGAGGAGGCTGAGGGAAGATTTAATAAAGGTGTGTAAAAAAAAATCACAAGGGATCTACACAACACACAAAAATTGCTGGAGGAACTCAGCAGGTCAGACAGCATCTATGGATGGAAATGAACAGTCGACATTTCAGGCTGAAACCCTTCATCATTACAGTGGGATCTACATAGAATGGATGGGAAGGACTTTTCCCTTAAAATAAAGGTTCAATAAACTGGGTTTAAGGTTATTGGATTAATGGGGATTTGGAAAAGATCTCTTCACTTAAAGAGTGGTGCGGGTCTAGAACCCACATACAAAGAGTCACTGGATGTGCAGGTATAAAAAGTTTATGTGTTGTGCTATTTCAGAAAAAAACAGAAAATTCTGAAAGCACATGGCAGTCAGGCAGCATCTGTGGAGGAAGAAACAGTTAACCATTCAGGTCAAAGACCCTTCGTCAGAACCAGGAAAGAAAAATAAAGAAATTAGTTTTAATTTTCAACTTAAGACGAAGTTGTTTTCTCATTTCGCCATTTTTGAGCCTAAACGTTAACTTTGTTTCTCTCTCCACAGATGCTGCCTGACCTGCTGAGTGTTTCCAACATTTTCAGATTTCCAGCATCTGCGGTTTCTTTTATTTTCAATGACTGTGTTGTCGAAGAGTTGTCACTGTGCTTTTCTGGTTGGACTGGACCAACTGAGTGCAATGAAATGCTGCACCAAGCCCCCACAATGTGGACAAGGGAGACAAAATTCAGAGACAAGTTCCCCATTCAAAGACAAGTATAAGCTTTGGATTTGGAAAGGACTGGGATAACTTGTGGAAAAACTCACCTCTGACAAGCCAACCCTTCCACCATCCAAGTCAGGAGTGTGACGGAATACTCTCCACTTGCCTGGGTGATTGCAACTGCAACAACTCCTGAGAAATGTGACACCATCCAGGACAAAGCAGCCCAATTGATCTCATCCCATCCATCACCCTAAACAGTCACTCCCTCCACCACTGGCATACAGTGGCTCCAGTGTGCACCATCTACAGATTACAGTTACTCACCTAGGCTACTCCAACAGCACTTCCCAAACACATGACCTCTACTACCAAGAAGGACAAGGGCAAGAGGTGTATGGGAGCACCAGGTTCCCCTCCGAGTCATACACCATCCTGATGTGGAAGTGCACTGCCATTCCTTCATTGGCACTGGGTTTGGATCCTGGAACTTCCTCCTCAACAGCACTGTGGGAGCATCCTCACCAGAAAGACTGTAGCGGTTCAGGAAGACAGCTCAGCCCCACCTTCTCACAACCGCATTGTGTGCAGTTCTAGTCGCCCCATTACAGGAAGAATGTGGAGGCTTTGGAGAGGGTGCAGATGAGGTTCACCAGGATGCTACCTGGATTAGAGAATATTTGCTATAAGGAGAGTTTGGACAAACATGGATTGTTTTTTCTGGAGCGTCGGAGGCTGAGAGGTGAGTTGATAGAAGTTTATAAAATAATGAGGGGCATAGATAGGGTAGAAACAGAGTCTGTTTCCCAGGGTAGAAATGTCAAATACTGGAGGACATGCATTTAAGGTGAGAGGCGTCAAGTTTAAAGGCGATGTGTGGGTTAAGCTTCGTACACAGAGAGCAGTGGGTACCTGGAATGGGCTGCCAGGCAGATACAATAGTGGCATTTAAGAAGCATTTAGACAGACACATGAATGTGTAGGGAATGGAGTGATGTGGATCATGTGCAGTCAGAAGAGATTTAGTTTAATTCGGCATCATGTTCAGCACAGACGTGGTGGGCCGAAGGGCCTGTTCCTGTGCTGTACTGTTCTATGTTCTATGTTCTCAAAGGCAATTATGGATGGACAATAAAGTCAGGCCTCTATAGATACACCCAGATCCTATAAAAATCAATAAAATAATCCTTGGATTATCTCACATAACCAGGATGATCAGGATGAATTAACCTCAGTTAATCTGGTTACATACTCAGTTTCATGCCCTGTTCAGGACCCTTGGAGGAGAAAACATTTTCTCTATGCATCAGTTCCTCTCTTTCATCTTAAAGACCTTTATTAGATCACCCCTAATCTAAGGCAACTCAAAGCTGGTTTGGGCATCCTTCTTTATACAATTACGCATGTTTCTGCTGCAGGGGGTGGGCTGAGGTTGGGGCCAGAAAATTCTAAAAGAAACCCCCACCAAACAGATGATTAGGGCATGGGGCTGTCCAAAGATCATCTACACTTGTCCTGCTAGCGATGATCTCATTCCAATTGCCGTTGTTGTATCTTGGATAAAGGATCCTTACAGCCTCATTCTGTCTCAATGACAAACCACATAACTCACATGTTGAATCTTTCTACATTATCTATTAATGTGGCTTTATTTTTAAACCAGGCATCTTTGTCAAAACTGCTTAATGACTTGAAAGTGTGAGCACAATCCAACAATAGTTTGATATTGTTTTATTCCAAAAGTGTCAGTGATAATTCCAAAGCTGGGGAAGATGGTAATTAAATGCAGCGAAAATAAAGATCCTAAACCAGCTGCACTTAATTATCACTTAATGTTCTGCACCATGTGACACATCTCACAGTGTGCCAGGGAGAGGGGGGCAGAGCTTCGCCAGAACCCGATTCAGTCACAGCTGGTCACACAGAACAAGCCTCGCTGTACCCTGGCCGCTGAGATACGGTGATTCAAGGATTGTTCCAGCCACTAAATTAACCAAGTGCAGTAATGGTAGAGTTACAACAACATAAGAATTAGGAGCATCTGGCCATTCAATGCATTCACCAACCTCCCCACCATGTTCCCGCACCATCCTCAAATCCCTCGATTCCATCAATACTGGGAAATCTATATCTAATTCTCTACCCTAGACAGACTCCACGGCTCTCTGAGGGAGAGAATTCCAAAGATTCAACACCTCTGGGTGAAGAAATTTCTCCTCACCTCTGTCCTGAATGGCTATGCCCTTAGAATGAGGTTCTAGGCTCACCAACAGGGGAAAAATCTTCCTCAGTGTGCCCTGTCAAGCCCTGAATTACACAGATCCAGGCTATTCTTTCCTTCTACTCCATGCTGGTGTTTCTGTTCCCACCCCATTCCATCTCTCCCCATCAAAGCACCTACCTACTTCTCATGTTGATGTACCTCCCTTTAACCCCATTTCTGTTGTTCACCTCAACCACATTCACCGGGAGCAATAATCGCTGGTATTGGTATTGGTATTGGTATTGGTTTGTTGTTATCACATGTACTGAGATGCAGTGAAAAGCTTTGTTTGCGTGCCATCCAGACAGATCATTCCATACATAATTACATCGAGGTAGTAAAAAGAAAACAGAATGCAGAATTATCATCAATGGTCTTATCATCAGTGCCTTCATTGCAAGAATGAATAAAAACCCATCACTGATGATGCTAGTGTGAGAGAACTGCGCCAATGAGCTTGGACCTCTTATCGAGCTGAAGGTACAAAAGGGACCCTGGTGTCTGTTGCTCATTGTGTTGTCCCAGTTTCACTCTGGAATGGTTGACTTTTAGTTTGAGGTTCCCACCGAGAGCTTTAACCAGTTCTCATTTGATTGATCATCCACGAAAGTGGATGGTACCTGCTCTCTCCAAAGCAATTATATTCTTCCTGGGGGGAGGAGAGGTTCAATCTGAGGTTTAAGTGGGGCCCAGCCAAAGTTTTATACAGCAATAATGGTACTCCCTGCCCATTGTATCCTTGCCATTGGGGATAAATCTGGAAACATCCAATGAGTCAGGCAGCATCTGTAGAGAGAGAAACAGAGTCAAAGAAAGGGACAAGTGAACTAATCATCATAACTTTTGGTAAATTGGTAAATTGGTTTATTATTGTCACTTGCACCGAGGTACAGAGAAAAACCTGTCTTGCATACCGTTCATGCAGATCAATTCATTACAACAGTGCATTGAGGTAGTACCAGGTAAAGCAATAACGGAATGCAGAATCAAGTGTTACAGTTACAGAGAATGTGCAGTGCAGGCAGACAATAAGGTGCAAGGCCATAATGAGGTAGATTGTGAAGTCAAAAGTTAATCTTATTGTACTAGGGAATCATTCAATAGTCTTATAACGGTGGGATAGAAGGTGTCCTTGAGCCTGGTGGTACGCACTTTCAGACTTTTGTATCTTCTGCCTGATACCAATTCAGCGAGCAACTATAAACAGAGTCCGTGGAGGGGAGGCTGGTTTCCGTGATGTGCTGAGCTGTGCCCACAACTCTCTGCAGTTTCTTGCAGTCCTGGGCAGAGCAGTTGCCATACCAAGCCGTGATGCATCTGGATAGGATGCTTTCTACGGTGTATCAATAAAAATTGGTGAGGGTCAAAGGTGTCATGCCAAATTTCTTTAGCCTCCTGGGGAAGTAGAGGTGCTAGTGAGCTTTCTTGGCTGTGGCGTCTATGTGGTTGGACGAGGACAGGCTATTGCTGATGTTCACTCCTAGGAACTTGAAGCTCTCGACCCTCTCGGCCTTGAAGACCTGTTGTCAGAGGTTTCCAGCACCTGCAGTTTTACAATTGTCAATTTTTGGCACTACCTGTCTCGGGTTCCTGTTGAGCCAGTATTGAAGGAAGTTGTGTGTCCATGGGCTAGGGTGGGATTGGGCCAGGGGACAACCAGAAACTCTTCAATAAATAACCACCCATGTTCTCGGGGTTCAGAGTTCAGGGTCTGGGCAAGTGGAACGTTCCGTGTTTGCGGCCCGAGAGTCTTGTCACGGATCTGGGCAGATCAGGTAGTGAAACATGGACTGGCCCTTGGGCTTGGCCAAGGTTTGGTTTGGCTGTGGTCAGTTCAGGTTTGAGTTGGGTTTTAATTTTGTACCCAAGCTGACCTCTAATTTGGCAGACTTGTTTGAGATGTTCAACAGATGCTACCTCCTACTGTAAGCAGAAGTCTAAATATGAGCAATTTCGGGTGTCTTGACTGATGCCCTGTTTCTCCAACCTCCTAGCAGATCTGTTAGATGCTCTTTAATTCAGGAACATTTTGTGCTACTGAATGCTGTTTCACAGTTGTACAGGAGTCCATATGGATGGTCTATAAAGTTTCAGAAAACGTGAGCGACAGAATAGACTGTTCTGCCAACAAAGAAAATAGGAGTAGGAGTAGACTATTTGACCCTTCATGTTTGCTCTGTCTTCTAGAACATAGAACATAGATCATAGGACGGTACAGCCCACCATGTCTGTACCAACCACAATGACAATTAATTTTATACAATCATAACTGATCCTCTACCTCAATACAAATTCCCACTCTCGCCCCATCCCTGTGAATGCCTTTAGTGTCTGAACAACAGCTCTACATCCCTCCTACCTTCTCATTTCCCTCAGTCAACATTCTGGTTCTTCCACTGTCCTGTAAGGATCAGAATGCAGGTCACACTGGTGTGTAAGGCACACTCCATTTCTGGAACTGAACTTTAAGCCAAGACCCTTCATGGGCTGAAGATACATTTAGCTTTTCCTCACATAAGTTTTCAGACAATAATGAAAAAAAATCAATTCAAGTTTTGAAACCTTATTTATTCCATTAATGAGGCACTGTGTTACATTTGGCAATTTCACTTATTCAAGCACAGTTTTGTAAAGTATAAGCAAAGAAAATACAGATATCAACATTGATACGGCTAGTTGCAGAAATATTTTGTTTGAGTATACTTTGAAACTGAGCATCATCAGAACAGTACAATCACAGAGGCTGTTTTACTCAAAACCAACAATATCTGTACAACTGCACTTGTATTGAATGACCACCCCGATGTACAAGTCACAGAGAAATACAAGTAACCCCCCCCAAAGGAGGGAGTTTTCATCAAAACACCCTCCCCTTCCCTCCTGACTTTTTGTCCATTCCAAAAATTTCCTGAAGGTCAATTAAACGCCTGTTTTTACAGTTCTTCTCTATTTTCTCTTTGCTGTTTGGATCATTCTGAACATTGTGTAAAGAAGTTGCTCCCTGCGCACTACTGACTACTTTACATTTAAGAACTCCGAGTGTTAATCACCTCACAAGAAGAAATGCCTTCTCTAAGTTCATCCAATTACTTACTTACCTGCTATGACACAGAAGGAGGCCATTTGGTCCATTGGGTCTATGCCAGCTCCCAGCTGATCAGTTCCATCAGTATCATCACTCCCCGCTCCTGCTCCATTTAGGACACGTCGAGCTTCTTCTTTAGTGGAGGGAAGAATCCTGGCCCATTCAATCATTGCCAACTGTTTCCACCTCATCCCTGTATAATTTCCCTGTGTGAGTGCAACACTCAATGCATCCATGGGCAAGTGATTGAGGAAGTATGAGCAGCTCAGGGACGGTGTAATTGAGATGATGATGAAAGGGATGGGTACAGCCAGCCCATCATTGCACCAACTGCACAGTGTCTCCCTACACGTGTTCACAGCCTGTGATCTCGTCAGGTCAGTCAGTCATCTGAAGGCTTCTCATTTTGAGAAACAGGGCTGAATGAGGCAGAAGCACAATTGTAACCCCACCCACGGGAAGTAGGGTCACCTACCCCACCCTGGAACCACCAGGAACTGACTGAACTCAATTATGACTTTCTTTACTTTCTTAGGAGGTTTGTTTTGGCTTGTCACCGAACACTCCAAAAAAATTCCACAGATATCCTGTTGAACATGTCCTGACTGTTGCATCAGGGTCTTGGATGGCAATTCGAATGTGCAGGAATGTAAGAAGCTGCAGAGAGTAGTGGACTCTGCCCAGTTCATCACGGGAACATCCCTCCCCACCATCGGGAGTATCTACAGGAGGTGCTGCCTCAAGAAGGCAACATCCATCATCAAAGATCCCCACCCTCCGGCATCTTCTCGCAGCTACCATCGGGCAGGAGGTACAGAAGCCTGAAGTCCCACATCACCAGGTTCAGGAACAGCTACTTCCGTTCAACCATTTGGTTCTTGAACCAACCGGCACGCCCCTAATCACTGGAGTTCAGCAACGTAGGGACCACTTTGATCACTTTGCACTAAAATTGACTTTGTTTTTTTTTGTTCTAATTGTGTTCTTTCTTGTAAAAATTATGTGTAATTCGTGTTTGTTATGTTTTAGATTCCTAAAATTAGGATGGTGTGTCTGATCTTTCACCCTGGAACATGATCTGATCTCCAAGATACAAGCCCTCACTCCAGTGGCCTGTATGGTGAGTGACTGAATGGAGGAGCTGGGGTAGTGTGGGAGTAGCTGGGGCAAGAACTCCAGCTCATGCTGCCCAAGGCCGTGCTCACATCCCTTCCAAGCCCTGAGACACCCTCCTCCACCCTGCAGAAACTGTTGAAGTAAATCAGAGGCTGCCAGCCTCAATATCACCTTTAAATCCCACCCAACCCCTGGGATAATGCTATGTCCCTAATTCCAGTCCCACCTCAGCCAGCACTGCTCTCTAGGGACACCTGGATTATTCCTGGTTTAACCTGCTTCCCTTATCGCTGCCTCTCTATCCCACCTGACCCTGCACCAATCCCACATGCCGCTCCCCTTCCCCAAATGACTCCAATTCTCATGTGGGCACAATTGTAACACAATAAACACAGAGCTGTCTCCCACAAGCAGTGTGATAATCATTCTAGTTTCAGGTGCTGGTTGAGGGATAAGCTAATAAAGTCATAGAGTGATACAGCATAGTGGCCCTTCAGCCCATAGAGCCCATGCCAACCATTAAGTGCCAAGTCAAAAATGAGTAGAACATATACAGTAAATGATAGAGCACCAAGAAATGGTGATGAACAGAGAACTTGGAGCCCAAGTCCATAGTCCCCTGAAAGTGGCAACACAAGTCGATAGGGTAGTGAAGAAGGCATGTGATGTGCTTGCCTTCATAGGTCAGGGCACTGAATATAATAGTTAGGATGTCAAGTTGCAACTTTACATAATATTGACCAGACCGCACTTGGAGCACTGCGTGCAGTTCTGGTCACCACACTATAGGAAGGATGTGTTTGCACTGGAGAGAGTGCAGAGGAGATTCACCAGGATGTTGCCTGGATTGAAGGACTTTGGTTATGAGGAGAGATCGGACAGGCTGGCCTAGTTTTCCCTGGAGCGAGGGAGGCTGAGGGGTGACCTGATATAGTATATAGGATTATGAGAGGCACAGATAAGGGTAGATGATCAAAATCTTTTTCCCATGGTAGGGCTATCAAAAACTCTTGTGTGGGTTTAAGGGATTTGAAAGGGGATTCGAGGGGAAATTTTTTACACAGAGAGGGGTTGATGTCTGGGATGCATTGCCTGCCAGAGGAGGTGGTGGAATTAGATAGAGTCGTTACGTTTGAGAGACATTTAGACAGATAATTAATTAAGCAAGACGTAGTAGGATATGGTCTTAAAATGGGTAAATGGGATTAGTGTAGATGGACATGGACATGATGGGCTGAAGGGCCTGTGCCTGTGCTGTACAACTCCGTGGCTCTATGATTCTATGACACCCATTTACACTTATCCTACATGAATCCCATTTTTTTATTCTTCCCACATTTGCATCACCTCCCGCCAGATTCTACTCCCCACCTACACACGAGGGGCAATTTTCAGCAGCCAGTGAACCTACCAACCCACACAGGATGTGGGAGGAAACCAGAGCTACTGGAGGAAACCCACCCAGTCACAGGGAAAACGTGCAAACTCCACATAGACAGTGCCCGAGGTCAGGATTGAACCTTGGTTTCTGGCGCTGTGAGGCAGCAGCTCTGCCTGCTGTGCCACTGTGCTGTCTATGTAAGGACATTGGGGAGAACTCCCTTTCCTTTTCTCATGGGATCTAAGTGCATGAGGGACAACAGAGAGAGTTTACATCACATTTGGAAGGCACTGCCCTCTCAGTGTTGACTGGTGCCCCCCAGCTAATTTTTTAGGTTCTGGAGTGGGACTTGGACTCAGAACCTTCTCCCTCAGACATGGGACTACCATCCAGGATGAATGCCAACAATCTGAGCACCAGCTCTCCACAGGCGCTGACCATTTCCAGCAGGTCTTGTTTTTGGATTTTAAGGAACAGGGGATTTATGTGCAGAAATATTATCTGATAAATATGTTCCAGCATCAAAGGAAAGCTCAAAAATGTTCAAAAATTATATCAAGTTAAGCTATTTACATAAGAGTTCAGATGAATTGATGTTGAGTTTTGGATGAATGAATCACTGAGGTATTTTATGATATCCAGTATGCAACTTATGAAGCTTTAGTACTCATTAAGGAGCTTGGAAGGAAGTTGTCCGATGGTGGTTATGACCTGGAACAGCCGGGGTCACCTGAATCTGTGTGTGTGTGTGCGTGCGTGCGTGCGTGCGTGTGTGCGTGCGTGCGGTGTGTGTGTGTGTGTGTGTGTGTGTGTGTGTGTGTGTGTGTGTGTGTGTGTGTGTGTGTGTGTGTGTGTAAAACACTGACTTACATTTCCAAAGCACCTGTCCCAACTGGCAACTACACATAAATGGCCAGATCCATTAAGAAACAATGTGACAATGGACTAACTAGTTTGCTTTTGGTGGGGGATAAATGTCCAGTCCAGTACACTAGGGACAACTCCCCAATCTTCGTGTGGGGGTCTTTGACAAAAAGCTGAGGGAACAGACTGAGCCTGACTTAATGTTTCATAGAAGGTGTGGCAGCCCTGATATCCCTGATGGACTTTGTTATTACAGTTGGGTAGGGAGGCTAATCACTGACTGACAGCACCAACTGTGCCCATCCAATTCCATTCAGTAACATGGCTCTGCAATGTGAACCATTTAACAAACAGAATCTTCTCACCAGAGAGGCCTCTGTGAAAATCTTTGTCATAGAACATAGAACAATACAGCATAGGAACAGGCCCTTCAGCCCACAATGTTGTGCTGAACCAATTACATTAGTAATAAAATGCCCAACTAAACTAATCCCTTCTGCCCACACAATGTCCATATCCAGCCATTTCCTCCACATCCATGTGCCTATCTAAGAGCTTCTTGAATGTCCCTACCATATTTGCCTCCACCGCCACCCCAGGCAGCGCATTCCAGGAACCCATGACTCTCTGTGTAAAAAACTTGCCCCGTACATCTCCTTTGAACTTACCCCCTTTCATCTTAAATGCGTGCCCTCTAGTATCAGACATTTCAACCCTGGGGAAAAGATACTGGGCTGTCTACTCTTTCTATTCCTCTCATAATCTTATAAACCTCTATCAGGTCTCCGTTCAGCCTCTGCTGCTCCAAAGATAACAACCAAAGATTGTCCAACCTATCTTCATAACACATGCCCTCTAATCCAGGCAGCATCCTGGTAAACCTCTTCTGCACCCTCTCCAAAGCCTCCACATTCTTCCTATAACGGGGCAACCAGAAATGAATGCAATACTCCAGATGCAGCCTAACCAGAGTTTTATAAAGCTTCAGCATAACTTCCTGACTCTTGAATTCAATGCCTCGACTAATGAAGGCAAGCATGCCATATCATGGTAGATCATGGCATGCTAGATCATAGCTGATCATCCAGATTCAGTCCCCTGTTCCCATTTCTTCCCAGATTCCTTAATGTCTTCAACTCTGACAACAATATCCAACACCTTCCTGACAATTTGAGTTCAGCTGCTCTTTGTGGCAGAAGAAATGTCGCCTCATCTCTGCCTTAACTGGCGCACACTTTATCCCTGGACTCTCTGCTCCTGGTCCTGGGTTCCTCAGATATCGGGAACATCCTTCCTGCTTCTGGTTTATCCAATCCTGTTAGAATTTTGTAGGTTTCTCCCTCCCATTCTTCTAAACTCAAGTGAATATGCCTAATCGATCCAATCTCTCTTCACACTTGAGTCCAACCATCCCAGGAATCAGTCGGGTGAACCTTCACAGCACTGCCTCCACAGCAAGAACATCCTTCAGATAAGGAAGCTAAAACTGCACACAATATTCAAGGTGTGGTATCACCAAGCCCTTGTATAATTGCGGCAAGATACCCCTGCTCCTGTACTCAAATCCTCTTGATATCACATTCAATCAGATCGATGCCAATCTGTGCCCTAGTGCTATTTACTTACTTTGTGTTGTATCCCTCTATCAACGCCCTCAGTCTTTTGGGTGAAGGAATTCAGATTTCGCAACCCTTTGCCTGATGTCGCTCCTGAAAGACCTGGCTCTCCGTTCACTAGACTCTCTCACCACAAGGGGTACTTTCTCTCGTCACTACACTGCCAAATCATCATTTGGTTTTAAATATTCTTTCAAAATTTCCCTCAAACATTTAACACAAAAGTCATTACAAGCCGAAGCTATATAATTTGCCCTCATAATTTTTGACACAGTGGTACAGCTGGTATAGCAGCTGCCTCACTGTTCGAACAACTTGAGTTCAATCCTTGCCTCTGGTGCTGTCTGTGTGGAGTTTGCATGTTCTCCCTGTGGGTTTCCGCTGGATGCTCCGGTTTCCTCTCACATCCCAAGGGTGAGCCGGTTGGTAGGTTACCTGGTCATGGTAAGTGCCCCTGGTGTGCAGGTGAGTGGTAGAATCTGAGGAATGTTGAGGGGAATGTGGGGAGAATACAATGGGATTGGTGTAAATGGGTACTTGGTGGTCAGGATGGACTGGGTGGGTCAAAGGGCCTGTTTCCATGCTGTATAACTCTCTATCCATAACTTAACCCATTGGACGCTCGTATCATGTTGATGAACATGTCCTCTTCACATTACTACCATCGGGGAGGAGGTACAGGAGCCTGAAGACCCACACTCAACGATTCAGGAACAGCTTCTTCCCCTCCGCTATCAGATTCCTGAACAGTCCATGAACCCATAAACACTACCTCGTTATTCCTCTTTTGTTCTATTTATTTATTTTTGTAACTTATAGTAACATTTATGTCTTTGTGTCTTGCACTGTACTGCTGCCGCAAAACAACACATTTCACGACATATGTCAGTGATAATAAACCTGATTCTGATTCTGGTTCTGATTCTGTTGTTGAGTGAAGGATAACTGTTGGCCAGGACACCCAGGATGATTCTTAAACAGGGACTCAATATAACATCACATCCAAAGGACAGTACTGATGAGAGGGCAGCACTCCCTCAGTGCTGTTCACTTGAGATTTCTGTGCTCGGTATCCCTGGATCTATTGACGTAGAATTCACTGCTCTACACTGGGCCATCGCCAACTCTGGGGATGTTGTAAACAGAGGAAACAGAAGAAGGTCTCGAGACTGACTGTCCTTCAATTAGATCTGGGTTGATTTCAACTTCATCTCCAGCTACTCATCTCCAATGTCTTTGGCTTGTATAGAAGTTCACGCTGACAGTAGGTCAGTGTGGAGACCAGCTCAGTGAACGCCCCAAGCACAGGCTGGGTTTGAGGAATGTTCACAGCCAAAATAGTTCATCGCTTGTTACTTCCTCACGTTCAGTTACTGGACGTTGTGTCCAAAGTCAAAGAGATTAGGGAGTTAAAGAACCAGTTAGACGCTAAATTTTTCTCTGGGCCTTTTCACTCTGGGGTTTGGGACTTCTGAAGCAAGAAAGCCTCTTTTACAATTTGATAGCATTTTGCCCCATGCTCCAACCCCCTCAGAGAGCTGGAAGCAGAGCCATGCCTCAGGGAACAGCAGTGCTTGTCGTGCAGACAATCAGCCAGAGTCTTATGCTATTCATCCTGTAGATACTGTCAGTGCACACAATGCAGGAGACAGGCACATCCTTCATGTTGACTTGTGCATTCATACACCACAGTCCCAAGTCTCCTTGGTCGGGTATCTTTGAAGAGCCGGATTGTGAATGAACGGGCAGGCGCTTGTCTTCTGCCTGTGATGTAGGTGTCAGGGAAGAGGATTTAACTCCTCTACGCAGTATTGAGCACTATTGATGATGCCTGCTGTGAGGTGGCTGTAACATATTATCACTTTGCAGTTACAAAGCAAGAAAATCTCCAAGCCAATGGATCAGACAGAAGTACCACCAGATATGCTTCTTCCTTGGGGAAAGGCCACCGCTGTAAATCTGTGACTGAGTGATGCAGCAATTACCATAGAACCATAGAACCATACAGCACAAAACAGGCCCTTCGGCCCACCATGTTGTGCCGTCCATCAAACTACCCTCACATTACCTAACCCCTTCCTCCCGCATATCCCCCCATCCCACACTCCTCCATATGCCTATCCAACAAGCTCTTGAACCTGTTCAATGTATCTGCCTCCACCACCACCCCAGGCAGTGCATTCCATGCACCAACCACTCTCTGGGTGAAAAACCTCCCCCTGGCATCTCCCCTGAACCTCCCACCCATAACCTTAAAGCCATGCCCTCTCGTCTTGAGCATTGGTGCCCTGGGAAGGAGGCGCTGACTGTCTACTCTATCTATTCCTCTCAGTATTTTATATACCACTATCATGTCTCCTCTCATCCTCCTCCTTTCCAGTGAATAAAGCCCTAGCACCTTAAGCCTCTCCTCATATTCAATACTCTCCAATCCAGGCAGCATCCTGGTAAATCTCCTCTGCACCCTCTCCAACGCCTCCACATCCTTCCTATAATGAGGTGACCAGAACTGAACACAGTACTCTAAGTGTGGCCTAACTAGAGTTTTGTAAAGCTGCATCATCACCTCGCGGCTCTTAAACTCAATCCCGCGACTTATGAAAGCCAACATCCCATTGGCCTTCTTAACTGCTCTTTCCACCTGTGAGGCAACTTTCAATGAACTGTGGATATGAACCCCCAGATCCCTCTGCTCCTCCACACTGCCAAGTACCTTGCCATTCACCCAGTACTCTGCCCTGGAGTTTGTCCTTCCAAAGTGTACCACCTCACACTTCTCCGGATTGAACTCCATCTGCCACTTGTCAGCCCAGCTCTGCATCCTATCAATATCCCTCTGTAAGCTCCGACAGCCCTCCACACTATCCACAACACCACCTATCTTAGTGTCATCCGCAAACTTACTAACCCAGACCTCCACCCCCTCATCTAAGTCATCTATAAATATCACAAAAAGTAGAGGTCCCAGAACCGATCCCTGCGGGACACCACTAGTCACTGCCTTCCAATCCGAGGGCACTCCTTCCACCACAACCCTCTGCTTTCTACATGTAAGCCAATTCCTAATCCACACAGCCAAGCTTCCTTGGATCCCTTGGCCTCTGACCTTCTGAAGAAGCCTACCGTGAGGAACCTTATCAAATGCCTTACTAAAATCCATGTAAACCACATCCACCGCACTGCCCTCATCAATCTTCCTGGTCACCTCCTCAAAGAAGTCTATCAGGCTTGTGAGGCAAGATCTTCCCTTCACAAAGCCATGCTGGCTGTCCCTAATCAGTCCATGATTCTCAAGGTGTTCATAAATCCTATCCCTTAGAATCCTTTCTAACAGCTTACCCACCACAGACGTGAGACTCACCGATCTATAATTCCCTGGCCTATCCCTATTACCTTTTTTGAACAAGGGGACAACGTTCGCAACCCTTCAATCCTCCGGCACCACCCCCGTGGAAAACGAGGACTCAAAGATCCTTACAAGCAGCTCAACAATCTCCTCCCTCGCCTCTCGAAGCAGCCTGGGGAAAATCCCGCCAGGCCCCGGAGATTTATCTGTCTTAATATTATTTAACAACTTCAACACATCCTCTCTCTTGATATCTACAACCTCGAGAACATTACCCCTAGCAGCACTCCCTTCCGCATCATCAAGTCCCCTCTCCCTGGTGAATACCGAAGAGAAGTACTCATTCAGAACTTCTCCCACTTCCGCTGCCTCCAGGCAAATTCTCTCACCTTTGTCCTTAATCAGACCTACCTTCACCCTAGCCATCCTCCTACCCTTCACATACGTGAGAAAGGCCTTGGGATTTTCCTTAACCCTACTAGCCAAAGCCTTTTCATGTCCCCTTCTAGCTCTCCTCAGCCCTTCCTTAAGTTCCTTCCTTGCTACCCTATATTCCTCACGGGCCCTGTCTGAACCTTGCTGCTTATACCTCACGTATGCTACCTTCTTCTCCCTAACAAGTCGTTCCACCTCTCTCGTCATCCACGGTTCCTTCACCTTGCCATTCCTTCTCTGTCTCACCGGGACATATTTATCCCTAACATCCTGCATAAGATCCCTGAATATCGACCACATCTCCATGGTACATTTTCCTTCAAAAAGGACATCCCAATTTACACTCCCAAGTTCTCTCCTTATAGCCTCGTAGTTCGCCCTTCCCCAATTGAAAAACCTCTTGTCCTCTCTGCACCTGTCCCTGTCCATGACAATTTTAAAGGTTATGGAGCAATGGTCACTGTCCCCCAAATGCTCACCCACCAATAGATCCTTCACCTGTCCCGGTTCATTTCCTAAAACTAGATCTAACACGGCATTCCCTCTAGTCGGCCTGTCAACATACTGCGTCAGGAATCCCTCCTGGACACATTTAACAAATTCCGTTCCATCTAAACCTTTGGCACTAAGCAGGTTCCAGTCTACATTTGGGAAGTTGAAGTCTCCCATTATAACAACCCTGTTATTTCTGCTTCTCTCCAAACACTGCCTGCCAATCTGCTCCTCTATATCTCTACTGCTACCGGGGGGCCTATAGAATACTCCTAGTAGAGTAACTGCTCCTTTCTTGTTCCTTAATTCCACCCATACGGACTCTAGAGATGATCCTTCTACAACATCCATCTTTTCCACAGCCGTAACAGTGTCCCTGACCAGTATCGCCATCCCTCCTCCTCTTCTCCCCCCTTCCCTATCCCTCTTAAAACATCGAAAACCAGGAATATTCAATATCCACTCCTCTCCTGACGTCAGCCACGTCTCAGTAATAGCCACGATATCATAGTCCCCCATACTTATCCAGGCCCTCAGTTCATCCCCCTTATTCCTGACACTTCTTGCATTTAAGTAAATACACTTCAGTCCATCTACCTTACTACTTTTATAGCCTATATTCTGCTTCTGCTTCCCCAAAGCCTCTCTACCTGTTTGATCTAACTTTCCTCCATTCCCTTCTTCCTCTGACCTACTCCTCCGGTTCTCTTCCCCCTCACAAACTAGTTTAAACCCTCCTGAACCACCCTAGCAAATCTCGCCACGAGGATATTGGCCCCCTTCTGGTTCGGGTGTAACCCGTCCTCTCTGTACAGGTCCCACCTTCCCGAGAAGAGATCCCAATGATCCAGAAATCTAAAGCCCTCCCTCCTGCACCAGCTTCTCAGCCACGCATTTATCTGCCACCTCCTCCTATTCCTACCTTCACTATCACGTGGCACTGGCAGCAATCCCGAGATTGCTGCCCTTAAGGTCCTGTTCCTTAATTTTCTGCCTAGCTCCCTGAACTCACTCTTCAGGACCTCATCCCCCTTCCTACCTATGTCGTTGGTGCCAATATGGACCACAACTTCTGGCTGCTCTCCCTCCCACTCAAGAATTCTGTGGACCCGATCAGTGACATCCCGGACCCTGGCACCTGGGAGGCAACATACCATCCGGGATTCATGCTCACTGCCACAGAACCTCCTGTCTGTTTCCGAGGTGTATGGTTGGAGATGGGAGTGACTGACCCACACAGGGTCCAGGTTTTACAAAGTAAGCACACTGAGCAAGAAACTGTCCTTAAGAACTAGTGTTTGTCTCCAGGATCATCCCACCTCACCCATTGTGCTGCGCTAGGGGTATTTGTGCAATTAAAGTTTTGATATTTCTCAAATGCCAATATTTGAAATGGTTCAGTCCTTTTGCCCAGGAGACTGATTTGATTTTCACTTTTCAGTTATACAGCAAAGAGATGAATTCCTTTTTCATGGACTGATCTACCCAATTACTGTCACCGAGATTCAATTCAGACCAGAATAGGTCCGTCACTTCCAGAGGACAGGACAAATTCATTTGTTGAACTCACTTCAAAGAGTGCATACAATATACAAAACAATTCAAATAATTGGACAATTAACGTTCAAAGAAACTCAGGTTCTGAACTTGTCTGAGGGAAGGGGTAATTGGATGAGATCTGTAAGGTTATTATTCGTTTAATTGGATTCTTGCAGCCACATTTTGAAAATTCCCTAATCTCTTATCCAGAGACTTAAAATACCCAGAGAATCACAGCCTATTGAAATGCTGATCCCAGCAGAGCAGAGGACAGAAGCCATTGAGGTGGAAGATTTGTTTAAAGTTCTTTATTGGTTTAACATTTACAAGATAAAAAGAAATGAAAGATCTTGGCTTCCCATACTACCTTAGAACATCCCAAAGTGCCATACAGCCAACAGAATATTTACAATGCAATGGGTCTGCTGCTTGTAAACCAACTTTCATGAGGTCCTGTTCTCTCTATTTATCCATTGGATTGGTGGGAAGGCCAGCATTTATTGGCCATCCCTAACTGCCCTTCAGAGCTTCAACTGCTGCAGTCTGTGTATCAGTCATACAGCATGGAAGCACACTCTTTGGCCCAGCAAGCTCTATGCCGACCATCGATCACCCATTTACACCAATCCGAAACCAATCCCAATTTATTCTCCTCAAATTCCCATCCATAGCCCCCTAGATTCTGCATTCCTATGGTGCAATTTACAGTGGCCAAATAACCCACCAACCTGTACATCTTTGCGATGTGTGAAGAAACTGGAGCACCTGAGAGAAACCCATATGGTAAATTGGTAAATTGGTTTATTATTGGCACATGTCCCGAGGTACAGTGAAAAACTTGTCTTGCATACCGTTCGTACAGATCAATTCATTACAGCAGTGCATTTAGGTAGTACAAAGTAAAATAATTAATAGAATGCAGAATAAAGTGTTACAGTTACAGAGAAAGTGCAGTTCAGCAATAAGGTACAAGGTCATAATGAGGTAGATTATGAGGTCAAGAGTCCATCTTATCGTACTAGGGAACCGTTCAATAGTCTTATAACAGCGGGATAGAAGCTGTCCTTGAGCCTGATGGTACGTGCTTTCAAGCTTTTGTATTTTCTGCCTGATGGGAGGGGGGAGGAGAGAGAATGTCCGGGGTGGGTGGGGTCTTTGATTATGTTGGCTGCTTTACCGAGGCAGCAAGAAGTGTAGACAGAGTCTATGGAGGGGAGGCTAGTTTCCGTGATGTACTGAGCTGTGTCCACAACTCTCTGCAGTTTCTTGCAGTGTCACTAAGCTCTCTATTAAGGATAATGTGTAAACTCCACACTAACAGCGCCAGAGGTCAGGACTGAGGTGAGGTGAAGTTCACAAACCTCTCCGATACATTCAGACCTCCCTAGGCTCCCAATCCACCAAATCCCCAATTTTAAAACTCCCAGACTTGTTTTCAAGTTCCTCTTTGGCTCGTCCCTCTTCTTGGCACCCCCATGCCCCTCACTCCTCACCCCCAGAGATCTCTGGCTCCATTCTGCTCCCACCATCCGTAGCTGGGTCCCAAGCCCTCCCTCCCTCTAACGGTCTCTACTTTTTTATAACATTCTGCCAAACCTGTCAGGAATTTGCTCACGTATCTGCTTATGAGGCATGGTGTCAGATTTTGTTTGATAGTGCTCTTGTGAAGCACCTTGGGAGGTTTTACTGCTTTAAACTTGCTTAGTTCTTATAGTAGAGGGGGTATCGCAAGAGTGGAGAGAAAATAAGACAAGAGAGGGCAAGAGTGAGGTGAGTCAAAGCCTCTAAAGGAGCAACTCTTGCTGCAGAGACTAGAACACTAAATCACATACATTGGGATGGGTTAGTATTCATGTGTGAAAGATCTCCAAGGAATTAAGACTGCAGAGAGCAGATGAAAGATTATCTGACAATCAAAAAAATTGCAGATGCTGGAAGTCTAAAATAAAAAAAGAAAATGCTGGAAATACTCAGCAGGTCAGGCTGCATCTACAGGAAGAGAAACAGAGGTAATGTTTCAGGTCAAAGATGAAAGGTCTTCGACCTGAAACGTTAACCCTGTTTCTTTTCCCATATGTTACCTGACCTTTGATAAAGCAGACAGGGTCCAGTTATTGGATGTGAGCAACACCAGAGAGGCCAGCACTCAATGACCTTACTGGTTGTCAGGTCATTTCAGACGGCAATTAAGAGTCAACCACTTTGTTCTGCAGAGACACAGGAGACGGCAGACGCTGGAACCTGGAGCAACAAACAATCTGCTGGAGGAACTCAGCGGGTCGGGCAGCATCTGTGGGAGGAAAGGAATTGTCGACATTTCGGGTTGAAACCCTGCCTCAGGACTTTGTTCTGCCTCTGGAGTGACATGTAGTCTGTGTCTCCTTCCCTGAAAGCCACCGGTGAACCAGCTGGGATTTTGATGATGATCCGATAGCTACGGGCAACGGCCACGTTATGGCAGTTGGGGTAATGGAAACTCACCCTTAAAAGTTCACAAATCTCTACCAAAACTGGGATATGGAATAAAAATTTACTCATTCTTATATGATAAAAAGTAAATAACAAAGCACAATTTTTTCTTCAACTCGCATTTCTTGACGTATGCACAGACGGCTTCATGTTACAGAAAATTGCAACACAGACCATTTTCTAGGAACGCAATCCCCTGTAACATGAGGATCACCTGTACTTGGTCACCATTAACGAGTCTCTCAGATGCTTCAGTGAAAATGTCGACAAAGGCCGGGAGCTTGGCCTCCGAGTGCGTGCGAATGCATCATTCTATGTTTTAAGAATATTCAAAGGTTTATTTAATTAACTGCATTACCCCAGCTCCCTTGGTGTGATTTGAGTATCGTTGTTTCCACCAGCTCTTTGACTGACAACCCCTGGACACCGGTTTACAGTGATCGGCACCGTGTCACTGGCAACTGGTCTGGCATACACTGGCTGAGAGCAGGGGGCTCAATAGGAACTTTCAAAAGGAAGTTGGATTGAAGGGGAAGTCTTGCGGAAGGCAGCAGGGAAACACGATTAATTGGAGAGACCCGTCAAAGGGCTGGCACAGATGTAATGTGTCACATGGGCAGGAGAGGGTCCATTGCACAGAGCCCATGAGGATGTGAGATTCACACCCAGGGCTAGTGAGAGGCAGAAAGTATTTCAGGGTTGGACTGGAGAACAGGATAAAGTGAATGAGGTACAAGGGATACTGAAACAAGGCACAAAGATAAAGTCCGTCCAGACTGAAAGGGCTGAATCATCTGGTTTCAGTTGCTGTAATGGAACATAGAACACAGAACATCGAACATAGAACAGTACAGCACAGGAACAGGCCCTTCAGCCCACAATGTTGTGCCGACCTATTTCAGCTAATGACACCTAATCATACTAATCGCTTCTGCCTGCACAAGGTCCACATCCCTGCATCCTTCATATGTATTTGTGCCTATCTAAGAGCCTCTTAAATGCTTCCAACCCCACCCCTGGCAGCACATTCCAGGCACCCACCACTCTCTGTGTAAAAAATCTTGCATCACCTTTGAACTTTCTCCCTCTCACCTTAAATGCATGCCCTCTAGTATCAGACATTTCGACCCTGGGAGAAATATATTGGCTGTCTACTCTATCTATGCCTCTCATAATTTTATAAACCTCTAACAGGTCTCCCCTCAGGCTCTATTACTCCAGAGAAAACCTCTCAACCTCTCGTTATAGCACCTGCCCTCTAATCCAGGCAGCCTCCTTGTGAACCTCTTCTGCACCCTCTCCGAAACCCCCACATCCTTCCTGTAATGGGGCCAGAATTGAATGCTATACTCCAGATGTGGCCTAACCAGAGTTCTAGAAAGCAGCAACATAACTTCCTGATTCTTGAACTCAGTGCCTCAACTAATAAAGGCAAGCATGCCGTACGCCTTCTTTACCGCCCTGTCAACCTGTGCAGCCACTTTCAGGGACCCCAAGATCCCTCTGCACATCAACACTGATAAGGGTCCTGCCATTAAGTGTGTACTGTCCCTTTACATTTGATCTCCCAAAGTGCAATACCTTGCACTTGCCTGGACTAGGAGGTGACACTCCTGTCCACTCTCAAGAGACGTTGTGAATTCACCACAGAACAGTCTGGTTGTCTTGTTCTGATCAGACCCAGCCATAAAACACTGGCACAAAAAAATCGAAGGTGCTAGAAACCCGAAACAAAAACAAGGAATGTTGGAAGTTCTCAACAGATCAGGCAACAAACACAGGGAGAGAAAGAAAGTCCTTTATTAATTGTCCTTGTCCCCAAACATCGACTGTTTCTCTCTCACGGAGGCTGTCTGACCTGCTGGACATTTCCAGCGTTCTCTGTTTTTGTTCATTTGACGATGATGTTGCTGATGGAATCTCAGCGATCTGTGGAGGAGAAGGAGGCGGTGTTGGCCAAAGCAGGAACTTCCTGGTCACAGAGTCACAGAGTCCCACAGCATGGAAACAGGCCCTTCGGCCCAACTGGTCCATGCCGACCAAGATGCTCAGCCAAACTAGTCAAATTTGCCAGCGTTTGGCCCATAAGTTTCTAAACCTTTCCTTCCATGTACCTGTCCAACGGTCTTTTAGAAGTTGTTATTGTACCTGCCTCAACCCCTTCCTCTGGCAGCTGGTTCCACACACCCACCACCCTCTGCGTAAAAAAATTGCTCCTCAAGTTCCTATTAAATCTCTCCCCTCTCACCTTAACCCTGTGCCCTCTAGTTCTTGATTCCCCCACACTGGGAAAAAGACTGAGTGCATTCACCCTATCTATGCCCCTCATGATTTTAAACACCTCTATAAGGTCACCTCTCAGTCTCCTACACTCCAAGAAATAAAGTTCTAGCCTGTCCAACCTCTCCAAATAACTCAGTCGCTCAAGTCCTGGTAACATCCTAGTAATTCTCTTCTGCACTCTTTCCAGTTTAATAACATCGTTCCTATAGCAGGGAGACCAAAACTGGTCCATCCTATCTCCCAGCTCTTGGTCCACAACCAGCAATACATAACCAAGTACCAGTTAAAGTGGCGTCCGTGCCTGTCCATCATTTCTGACCACGAGTTCCACACCCACCCACTCAAAGTGAGAAGTAGTTTGTCCTCAACTCCACTCCACCCTCCTACAATTTGTGTCAATCTCTGCCCCTGACTTTTCTGCGAAGGGGAACTGGTACTCCCCATTTGCCCTGTATGGGACCTATCATTTCATGCAGCTCAATTAAATCTCCCTTCATTTCCAAAAAAACCCCAGCCTGGACAATACACCTTCATAACCCCAAGTAAAAACAGACAATGCTGGGAACACTCTGCAGGTCAGGCAGCATCTGTGGAGAAAGAAGCAGAATTAGTGTATCAGCTCAGAGACCTTTTGTCAGAAATGGGAAAGAGGGATTTCAAAAAAATAATCTTAAATTGCAGAGTTGGTGGAGGGAGGGATGGATAGGACAGAGGCAATATCAGTGGTAGGGCAAGACCAGATCAAATGGGTGAATGGAACAACTAAGGGGGGATGATGCTTCTTTGTGTGAAGTGTTGCTGATATGAGGGCTGTGGAACATGGCCAGCAGCCCAGACTGCATCAATGGAAAGAAAAAAATGAGGCAAGTTCACATAAGGAAGACTGGTAGAGATGGTCAGTTCTGATACAGACAGGAAGAATGAGTGAGTTGCCTAATGTTGGGGGATTTGATAGTAAGTCCAGGAAGCCTCAATGTGCCTGGACAGAAGTTCAGATCATGGAATCATAGGGCACAGAATCGTCCCCTTTGGTCCACCTTGTACGTGCCCACCGGGACGCCTAGCTCCGCTAATCCCACTTCCCATATCCCCCAGTGCCTTTCCTATCCAAGCACCTGCCTTTTAAACTTTGTATCTGCCTCCAGCACCTCCCCTGGCAGCTCGTTCCAGGTATTTCCCACCCTCTGTGTTCAGATCCCTTTTAAATTCCCCTTAAACTCCCCTTAAACCTGTGCCTTCTGGTTCGAAGCTTCCCTGCCCTAGGGAAGAGACTCTGGCTACTTATTTTGTCTATGTCCCTTATAATTTTGTAAACCTCTATCAAGGCACCCCTCAGCCTCCTAAGTTGAAGTGTAATTTTCTTAAACTTGCACTAGGCCACGTTGTGACAGAGCAGGAGGCCACAGAGAGTTGGGGCGAGTCAGAGTGGGATTGAGAATTAAAGAGACAGGCAACGGGAAGCTCAGGGTCGTCCCTGCGGACTGAACACAACTGCTCCACAATGTGGTGACATAATCTGCTCTTGGTTTCTCCAGGGCAGAGGGGACCGCATTATGAACCAAGTGTAGCACACTAGATTGGAAGACATGTAAGTGAATTGCTGCTTCCGCTGAAAGGACTGAATGTGTCCCTGGATGGAGGGAAGGGAAGAGCTGAAAAGGACAGGTGCTGTATTTCCTGCAGTTGCTATGGGAATGTGCCATAGGATAGGAAGTGGTTGGTGGCGATGGGAACAGTCCCTTCTAAATGCTGAAAGGGAAAGGGAGGGGAATATCTCCCCTCCTCATAGCCCCAGCCAAGGCAGTCTCCCCTTCCTCTCGTATCGGATTCTTTGTTGCCTCCACCTATCACCTCCCAGCCTCCATCGCTTTTCCCACTCTCCCCTCCTCCCACTGCCAATCACCCCTCCTCACCTGGATCCACCTATCACCTGCCAGCTCTTGCTCCACCCCTTCCCCTCACCTCTTTATACCGGCCATCTCCCCTCTATCTTTCAGTTCAGATGAAGGGTCTCGACCCGAAACGTCGACCGTCCATTTCCCTCCACAGATGCTGCCCGACCCGCTAAGCTCCCCCAGCTTCTTATTTTAGGTCTCGCCTCATACTCCAGCCGACTTGCTTCTACACCGTGGCACTACACGGCCAACTCGTTACTTCTTAGGAAGGACCAAGGGCTGGGGGTACGGGGGGATCACCTCGATCTCAGCCATGGGACAGTGTGTGCATCTGAGGTAAAATGGTGAATGTCAGTGGTTCACCCTGCCCCGTGACTAAAGCCCCACCTTGCCTCTCGCCCACTGCCCTCCTCGTTGCCACTGAAACTGCCCCTCCCTCTCTGCCCCACACTGCCCCTCCTCCTCCTCCCCACGCCCCTCCCTCTCCTCCCCCTCGCCCCTCTCTCTGCCCCCACTGACCCTCCTCCTCCTCCCCACGCCCTTCCCTCACTAGCTCCCCATTGCCCATCCCCTCCTCACCCCTCCCTCACTGCCTCCCTACTGCCCCCCTCTCCTCCCCCTCACCCCTCCCTCCCTCCCCACTGCCCCTTCCCCTCTGACCCTCCTCCTCATGCCTCTCCCCACTGCCCCTGCCTCTCACTCCCCCTCCCCTCCACTGTCCCTCCCCCTCTGCCCCTCTCTCACCCTGCCCCTTGCTCAACTCTTCCTGCCCTGCTATACCCCTCCACTGCCCCTCCCTCATTCTACCCCTCCCCGCTGTCCTTCCCACCCACTGCTCCTCCATCATTCTCCCAACTCCTCAATATCTCACACCCTCTACCCCCACACTGACCACCTACCTCCCCCACCCCCCTCCCACACACTCTTGCCCCTCCTCAGGTCCCTCACAAACCAGTACACTCTGCCCTCCCTGTGCTAATGAGCCGCTTGCTTCTGGCTGCAGAGAGAGGTGCCTGAGCCAGGGCTGGAATCGTAAATCAGCCCCAGCACTCACTCCGTGTTTGCATCTCTAGATGCCTGCTCGATTTGGCAGTGTTAATCACGGCCCATAAACTCTCCTCCATGGGCACACTTCCATCCTGACTCATGGAACAGATGATTTACTGAACCAGCTTTAATGGTTGCAAAGCAACGCAAAAAGAAAGATAAATATAAGCCTTTATCGTTGGGGCTGTGTGCTTAACAGTGTGCATCAATCAGGATCAGGTGTCCTGCACTTCTGGTAAATTGTTTGCTAAAGAGTGGAACTTAAAATCCACTCACTCAACATTGTGGAGAATTAAGTGTTAATTGAGCCTTCTAATTATGGTGCCTCTGGGAATGACTGAGGCGTGCAGCAGAGATGGGCTCAAGGGGATGCTGAGTGATTACTAGAGGGGGGGAATATTTGATGGAGTTGGGGGTGGGGGTGACGGAGGGGGTGGGAGGAGGTTCGGCTGGAGCAAGAACACTGACATAGCCTGTCCAATTCCACTGCTGCAATTTAATGAGGGAGGAAGTGGGAGTTTTCTTATTTACGTACTGAGCAGTAACGATTCCAGAAAGATTAATGGAGGCAGATTCAACAAGGAATTGGAGGAATACTAGAAAGGAGAAAGTGCGCATGGAGACAGAACTGGGAGAGGGAATTATGGAGACTGCGGATGCTGGAATCCGGAGCAACCCACAAATTGCTGGAGGAACTCAGCAGGTCAGGCAGCATCTGTGGAGAGAAGTGGGCAGTCAACGTTTCAGGTCATCTGAGAATTATGACGAGCTCTTTCAAAGAACTGATGATGCCCTTCAGACGTTGACTCCTGGCTGAATGACTCATTTTAAGTGTGACTGAATGACTCAGTCCTGATGCAGGGTTTTGACCCAAATTGTCAACAATTCCTTTCCTTCCACAGATGCTGCCTGACCCGCTGAGTTCCTCCAGCAGATTGTTTGTTGCTCCAGATTCCAGCATCTACAGTCTCTGGTGTCTCCTGATTCATTCTAAAATTCTGAACTATGTACTCTTCCCTCCCAGCCCCTGTAACTTCCTCCAGCTCCATGGTGCTCTGTGAACTCTTCTGGTTCAGGACGCTTGATCATCTTGGATTTTAGTTTCTCCACCAATGGTGGCTGTGCCTACAGCTCCCAGTACCTTAAGTTCTGGAATTCCCTCCCTGAACCTTTCCCACTTCATACCAACCTCTCTTTCCTTATGATGCTCCATAAAAACCTGCATAACATCTGATCACTGGCCCTAACATCCCCACCGGTAGCTCGTTCGTCAATAATCATTCATGGCAAGAGCCCTGAGATATTATGGTACGGGTGCTTTATAAATGCAAGATGTTCTTGTTGAGCCTGATGTAGCATCATCAGTATTTTTTTATCAGATCTTGTGAGAGGCTCTGAGGATTATTCCTACTCTCATTTCTATTCCAGGATATTTCAGCAAAATTAATCCTTTGCTTCATCTAAAATAAAGGATGTGGTGATCAGACAGCCCACTTGATTATCATCCCATCCACCAACTTACACACTCATTGCCCCCACCAGCAGTGCGCAGTGGGTGCAGTGTGTACTGGCTACAAAATGCACGGCAATTACTCACCCACACAACTCCAAAAACGCAACCTCTACCATCAAGGATGGCAGATCCAGGAGAACACCACCGCCTGCAGGTTCCCCTCCATCACACACAATCCTGATTTGGGAATATATTGTTGGTCTACATCAAAGGACTTTGGGGGTTCAAGAAGGCGGCTCATCAATGCCTTCTCTGGGCGATAAATGCTGGATGTACCAATGATGCCTGGGTCCTGAAAAAGACGGAGAAAGATCAGGGATGGAGCTGAGTTTTCCATCTTACCCTCCTGGCTGACTCTGCAGGTATTTGTTAGAACACACCTTAAATTTTGTTTAGCCTGCGATGAATTCCCTTACTCAGTGTCATTGACAAGAACATGGAATGCAGGTGCCCAACTAATGTTTCCTCATTTATTGACACACAATGTCTTCAGCTGGGCAAATAGCGCATTCACCTCTGAGTCAGATGTTATGGATTCAAGTCCACTCTGAAGACGAACAGAAACTCAAAGAGTGAGACTCTAGAAGCAAAGAAGATAAACAGGATGGGCATTCAGCCCTAGAGCAGCTCAGCAATAAACTGAACCATGGCTGATTCCTCCCTCAGCTCCACTCTGTCCATCCCTGTGTCCCTTGGGCCCAAAATCTACAACAATTGTTGTCAGAATAAAACCCAACCGTGCAACATCCACAGCCATCAGAGGTGGAGGATTTGAAGGCTCCACAGCCATTTGTCCTGTACTTGTTCCTTGATGGAATTGGTAAATGGTTTATTATTGTCAATGTACCGAGATACAGTGAAAAGCTTTTGTTTGCGTGCCACCCAGACAGATTATTCTATACACAAGTTCAGTGAGGTAGTACAACAGGAATAAAAAATGGAATACAGAATATAGTGTTACAGTTACAGAGAAAGTGCAGTGCAGGCAGACAATAAGGCGCTAGATCCATGACGAGGTAAATTGAGAGATAAAGAGTTCATCTTTAACATATAAGAGGTCCGTTCAAGAGTCTCAGAACAGTGGGATAGAAGCTGTCCTGCAGCTTGGTGGTACGTGCTCTCAAGCTTATCCAGAGAGTATGGCCTCTGGTTTTAAACTCTCAGGCTGAGGCACACTGAGGGAGTGCTGTATTGTTGAAGATGCCGTTCATTAGGTGAGCCATTTAATCAGTGCTTTGTCTGCCTGTATAAATGATCAAGTGGCACTATTTGAAAGTAGGAATGGTAACGATAGCCAGGAATCAATTATCCATAAAAGGGAATTTTACTCTGAGTGTTAGCACACAAGCCTGACCCAAGGCCTCATTCATTGCATGTGTGGAAGCAGAACCATGGTCACAGTAGCCTGGATTTCAAATCATAAAGCACTCCAGGGCTGATGCCCTTCACTCTGGATCAGGCAGCCACACCCAGTCACATAACGGAAATTGGGAAGTAATCTCTGATTTCCCAGATCCCCCAGCAGCTGTCTCATCAGTGTACTTCACCATCTCACCATTCAAACACAAGGAACGGCCATTTGCATGAATTCAATATCCTCAGAACCCTCTCTGGAAACAATGGAGTTTGGCTGTTCTGGAGTTTAACTACAGAAATAAAGCAAGTTGCAGGACATTTTTCTTCCTGAAAAAGCAGACAGGGATAGGTACAGGGCAATGGGAAGGTTTGATGCTGAGTGTTCTTCATTTACTCAGAATTACTGTTGTGTACTTGAATCCAGAAGTCAGATTTAGATCCAAAAGCAGCATATCCTATATTTTTCCATTACAGACGGCAGATGCTCCAGATGTTGACTTCCTTGCCAGCCAAACAGCTGCATGTCACAAGTTAGCTGCAGAGGTGCACGTGCCTTAATTACTACCAATCTCCTTGGCAACGAAAATTAATTCTCATAAGTGAAGTCTCATAACTTTTGATGTGAATTATTGTTCTCTCTCTCTCTCTAATACTGCCCTCATTAATCCATCTACTGCCCTCATTACTTCAAGACAGCTTATCCCCATGGCCACCCTAACCTCACCCTCCATCTCCCCCTCCCACCCCACCCTCTCTGCAACTTAAACTAATTTGTTTTGTTTACTTTCCCAGTTCTGGTGAAGTGTCTCCAGTCTGAACAGCTACCCCTGTTTCCCTCTCCACAGATGCTGCCTGACCTGCTGAGTGTTTCCAGAATTTTTTGTCTTTATTGCAGAATCTGCTGTTTTTTTTATTTTCATTTCACAAATTATTGTTTCAGAACTATAAAATATTAAGTCAAATGCATTTTTTTAAATTAGTAACCACCTGAGTTAGAAAAATATTGCTAGATCTCAATTGCCACTGGGTCCAAATTCTGGAATCCCCTCCCCAGACTCACTGTGGGAGTTTCTCCACCAGAAGGACTGCAGTGTTTCAAGAAGGCAACACGTCTCCACCAACAAGTGACAGCATTGCCGGCAACTCTCAGCTCCCAAAAGTGAATGAAGAACAACGAACGTAAGAAATAGGAGCAAGTAATATTGGTTTCATAATAGTGCCAGGGAGTGACCATCTCTAACAAGAGACAATCTAAATTGGTTAACAATTGGTGATTGGTTTATTATTGTCACCTGTATTGAGGTACAGTGTAAAACTTTGTTTTGCATGTCATCCACACAGATCATTTCATCACATCGGTATGTCGAGGTAGTACAAGGGAAAACAATAACAGAATGCAGAATAAAGTGTTACAGTTACAGAGAAAGTGCAGTGCAGGCAGACAATAAGGTGCAAGGTCATAACAAGGTAGATTGTGAGGTCAAGAGACCATCTTATTGTACTAGGGGACCATTCAATAGTCTTATAACAGAGGGATAGAAGGTGTCCTTGAGCCTGGTGGTACGTGCTTTCAGGCTTTTGTATCTTCTGCCCGATGAGAGGGGGGAAAAGAGAGAATGTCCGGGGTGGGAGATAACCACTAACTCTTGACGTTCAGTGGTGTTAGCCACTCTGATGATGGATGTTGGCCCTGAAGTGCTAACATTTTCCCTTTCTGCAGACGCTGCCTGACCTACTGAGTTTTTTAGCACTTTCAGTTTTTATTTCATGTTTCCAGTCTCCATAGTCTTTTCATTACTTACATTTACTATTGCATTTGGTTTCTCTGCACTCCCTGAGATATGGGATATTAGATCCAAGGAACATGACCAGTTTAATCCCTCAATTTTTCCAACACTTTCTTTTTAGTGATATTAATTACCTGATGTTCCTCACTGTAATTAAATACTTGGTTCCCCTCCATTTCTGCTGCATGTAATGTGTTTTTTGCTGTGAAAATTAATTCATAAATATTTGTTTAATGCCTCAGCTATATTTTATTTCCCATTAAAGTTCTGCCTGTTGTTGTTTCTATGGCAGTCCCTTTTGCTTTTACGACTTTTTTTGCTTCTTTATAGTTACAGAGATTCTTACAATCTTTTTACATTTCTTGCTAATTTATCTTCACAGTTTATCAAACTGCTTCTTAAAATGCTCCCTAATCCCAGGTCTGCCTGCTATCCTCTGAAACAAGTTAAAACTCCACCCTTAGTCTGACACTATACTTAACCACCTCAGTTAGCCATGGAAAGCTTACTTTCCTGTGAAGTTTAAACTTCTCAATAGGACGTACATTTTTTTAGAATACATATAGAGAATTTTGAAATCTTAAATAAAATATTGCTATTGTTAGTCTATTGGGAAATGTTTCGATCTAACTGTTCTTCCTACACCAGCAAACGCACCTTCATGTCTACAAAATTGGCTCTATTTAAGTTCAAGACTTCAGTTTATAACTGAACTGCATCTCTCTAAAAAGGTATGCAGAAGTTGATTATCTTCTGATCACTTTTCACCAGAGGATATGTTATTATGAGATTATCAACTCAATCTTGTTTCATTATACAGAGGTCATAGACTCATAGAGTCATAGAGCCAGAATCAGACCTTCAGCGCATCAAGTCCACACCGACCATCAGGATCCCATTTACACCAATCCCATTTTATTCTCCCTACATTCACATCAACTCCCCTCAGATTCTACTACTCACCTACACACTAGAGGCAATTTACGGTAGTCAATTAACCTACCAACCCGTACGTCTTTGGGATGTGGGAGGAGACCGGAGCACCCGGGGGAAACCCATGCAGTCACAGGGAGAGTGTGCAAACTCCACTCAGACAGCGCCTGAGGTCAGGATCGAACTCAGGTCACTGGAACTGTGAGGCAGCAGCACTACCTGCTGCACCACTCCTCTTCCTCCGTCAGCTCTTCCTCTGTCTCTAAATCCCAACCTTTTTCCCTCTCTTTATTTTGTACGTGAGAAACAGAGAATTCTGGAAATAGTCAACAGGTCAGATAGCTTCTGTGTAGAGAGAAACAATTAATATTTCATCAGAACCATGTTTTAAGTTGCAGAGAATGAGGAGGCTTGGAGAAATTAAAAAGGAATGTCCCTGATAGGGTGGAAATCAAGAGAGAGTGACACAAGTGATTGAGTTGCTGTCTGAGAGAGTGTGGGGAAGGCGTGGTAATTACAGCTGATGTATCTGGAGGAGATGTAAATAGAGGGAGATGAATAACAGAACAGAGTGAGAAAAAGTACAGTGTTGGAACTGTGTGATACGGAACACTGCAGATGCTGGGAATCTGAAGTAGACTGCTGGTACTAAACAGCAGGACAGGCAGCATCCCTGGAGGGAGAAGCAGCGTTAGCCGTCCATCAGCAGAGCTGGGAAAGTACAGTTACAGCACAATCATTGGGGCACTGAATATTGCTGCAGATGCCACTATAGTTCTCGCACAGAGGCAAGATGTGTTGCTGCCATTCTAATCTTGGCATTCTAATCATCACTCTGTGGCAGACAGTCTTAGACTGAATGAACAAATGGGGAGCTTGCTTCACCAGTTCAATTGTTAAAAGGGCAGGAAGTAGATCCACAGCATGGGATGGGGGAGCCATCTGACTGTGGAGCAATCTTACAATGGTGGTAAATTTGTTTGGGCATCAAGCTTTGGGATGGTTCTCCCCAGAACCTCCAGGCTGAGAGAGCTCATGGCTTTGGTTGGATTGATCAAGGCCATGTGCAGCTCCTGACACTGCCCCTGGGTCTGCCTATCACCTGGGTGGTCTGCAGCCACTCGGGGAGTACATCCGCAAAGGGGGAAGCAGTACGATTCCAACAAGAATGTGTTGAGTGACGGAGAGGAGAGCATTGCCTCGACAGTGTCGCAGTCGGTTCTATCTATCTTCTCAAGAATGGGTAGCATTGTCAAAGTAAAAGTAGCATAGAGCACAGACATAGGCCCTTCCACCTACTGAGTCCACTCCCACCATCAGCCAGGAGACACAAGAGACTGCAGATGCTGCAATCTGGAGCAACAAATAAACTGCAGGAGGAACCCTGTGGACCAGACAGCGTCTGTGCAGGGGAAAGGAATTGTCCTGATGCAAGGCTTTGATCCGAAACATCAACAATTCCTTTGCCCCCACAGCTGCTGCTCAACCCGCTGAGTTCCTTCAGCAGATTGTTGCTCTAAACATCAACCACCTGCTTACACTGATCCTGCACTAATCCCATATTATTGGAGATAGGGTCATAGAGTCATATACATGGAAACAGACCCTTCGGCCCAACTCGTCCATGGCGACCGAGGTGTCCACCAAGCTAGTCCCGTTTACCCGCGTTTGGCCTGTATCCCTCTAAACCCCTCCTATGAACATACTTATCCAAATGTCTTTTAAATGTTGTTATTGTACCTGCCTCGACCACTTTCTCTGGCAGTTTGTTCCATGTATGTAACACCCTCTATGTGAAAAAGTTGCCCCTTTTTCCCCTCTCACCTTAAACCCATGTCCTCTAGTCTTTAGCCCCCTTTCCCCGAGAAAATGGCTATGTGCGTTCACCCCATCTATGCCCCTCAAGATTTATTCCCTCCACATTCTTCCCAACTACCCCCAGTCTCTACTCTCACCTACGCACTAGGGGCAACTTACAGTGGCCAAATAGGCTATCAATCCGCACGTCTTTGTGGGAGGAAACCGGAGCACCTCAGGGTGTCCCACGCGGTCACAGGGAGAACGTGCAAACTCCACACAGCATCCAAGGTCAGCATCGAACCCAGGTCTCTGGAGCTGTGAGGCTGAGGCTCTTCCAGCTGCATTACTGTGTCACCCTCGCGTCAGTCAGCTGAGGGTTCTTCAGTGCAGCAGACTTGGAGGAGCTTGTTAGTCAGAGTTTCTCCACTGCTCACAGTAGCTGGCATACCACGGGGATCTGATGCTTTATTGACAATCATAATATGACATCTAAAACACTGGGCTACCTGTTGCCATGACAATGACATTTCTTTAGTGCTATGTTGGTGCTAAGCTCCCTGTACCTCCAATCACTGATGGGATCTCAATAACAACTTGTGAAATTCCGGGCAAAAACCCAAAGTCACTTCAGTGAGATGAGCAGGTCCCTGACTGGTGAATTGTTGGTGTCTTCTGTGTGCAGGAGGCTTCCACACACGGCTTGACCCCCTGTTACACCGATGTATCAGCAGCTCCCTAAACTTAGGAAATATGATAAATCTGTTCAAAGTATAGAACAGAAATTCAGTAGCACTGAAGGACAGTCAGATGGTTATACTTAGGGAGAGCCGTACTGTCAGAGGGGGCAGTACTGAGGGAGTGCCGCACTGTGGGAGGAGAAGTACTGAGGGAGTGTCACACAGTGGGAGGGGCAGTACTGAGGGAGTGCCACACTGTCAGAGGGAGCAGTACTGAGGGAGTGTCCCACTGTGGGAGGGGTAGTACCGAGGGAGTGCTGCACTGTGGGAGGAGTGGCACTGAGGGAGTGCCGCACTGTGGGAGGGGCAGTACTGAAGGAGTGTCCCACTGGCAGAGGGGGCAGACTGAGGGAGTGCCGCACTGTGGAGAAGTATTACTGAGGGAGTGCCGAACTGTCAGAGGGGCAAGGTTGAGAGAGTCCCATACAGTACTGAGGTAAAAACACATCTCAGTGGTGTGGGAATTACTGAAGGAGAGCCACACTGTTGCAAGGGGGGGGGGGTGTACACTAACAGATGGGGCACTTTTGGAGGAACAGTACTGAGGGAGATCTGCAATGTTTGACATTTTGTTTTTCAGGTGAGATGTTAAACTTTAGGCGAACTTACATCCTCCAGTAAAAGATGCAAGTGTGAGGTGTTGCACTTTGGGAGGTCAAACGTAAGAGGAAAGTAGACAGTAAATAGCTGGACCCTTAAGGACGTTGATGAACAGAGGGATGTTGGGGTACAAGTCCATAGCTCCCTGCAAGTGGCAGCACAAGTGGATAGGGTGGTAAAGAAGGCGTACGGCATACTTGTCTTCATCAGTCAGGTGTTGAGTATAAAAGTTAGTAAGTCACGTTGCAGCTGTGTAAAACTGTGGTTAGGCCACATTTGGAGTACTGTGTGCCGTTCTGGTCGCCTCCATTATAGGAAGGATGTGGAGGCTTTGGAGAGGGTGCAGAAGAGATCCACCAGCATGCTGCCTGGATTAGAAGGCATGAGCTATAAGGAGAGGCCGGATAAACTTGGATAGTTTTCTCTGGACCGTCAGAGGCTGAGGAGAGACCTGATAGAATTGATAAAGCTATGAGAGGAGTAGATAGAGTAGACAGCTGGTATCTTTTTCCCAGAGCTGAAATGTCAAATAATAGAGCACACAGGTTTAAGGTGAGAGGGGCAAAGTTTAAAGGAGATTTACGAGGCAAGTTTTTCACACAGAGAGTGGTGGGTGCCTGGCATGGGCTGCCAGGGGAGGTGGTGAAAGCAGGTACAAGAGCAATGTTAAAAAGGCATTTAGACAGGCACATGAAGAGGCAGGGAAGGAGGGGTATGGACCATGTGCAGGCAGAAGGGATTAGTTTAGATTGGCATCATGTTCAGCACAGACATGGTGGGCCGAAGGGCCTGTTCTTGTGCTGTCCAACATTTTCTATGTTCTAATGGCTACTGTTTTGAAATAGAACAAGAATTTATTTCTGGTATTCTGCAGCGAGATTCAACCTTCAAAATAGGCTACCTGGTCACTGTAACATTACTTGCTGTGCACTAATTGGCTGCTACATTTCCTGCAACCACACTCTATATGTAATTATTGGTTGGAAAACACTTTTGAATACCTCAAGGTTTCTCTTTATTGTTCAAAAGCAAAATCAAAATGCTGGAAAAAGGAAATAAAAGAGAAAGTGCTGGAAATGCTCAGCAGGTCAGGCAGCATCTGTGGAGAATGAGTCAGAGTTAAGGCTTCAGGTCCTTTCATTAAAGTCAGGAAAAGTTAGAATTGAAAGAAGGTTTAGTGTGTAATCAGGGTGAGGTGGTACAGCGAGAAGGAAAGGGAAGGAATGTGATGTGGTGGAGGGATGGTGTACCAGGCAGGTGAGGCTACTGGAGGCTGGTAACAGCAGAAGGGGTGTCTGAGGGAGGTGTGGAAAGGAGAAGACAAATAAAACCTGGTATTTCCATAATAAAGAAAATATAACCATAGGAAATGTGAACTGCTAAGGCTGGAGATGCTAATTACCTGAAATTGTTGAATTTGGTGTTGAGGCTGGACGGCTGTGATGTGCAGACCAGTCAGAAGATGAGGTGCTGTTTCTTGAGTTTATGTTGGGTGTGTTGAAGTAGTGGGATTGGTTAAAGACAGACAGAGGAGAGATTAGATAATTTGTTTTGCTTAGCTGGCCTACCTCATTATTATAATTGGTAATCAGTTTATTATTATTGTCACATGTACCTAGATACAGTGAAAAACTTTGTTTGCAATGCATCCATATAGATCATTTCAAAACATAAGTACATTGAAGCAGTTCAAGGGAAAAACAATAACAGAATGCAGAATATAGTGTTAGAGTTACAGTGAAAGTACAGTGCAGGTGGACAATAAAGTGCAAGGACCATAACGAGGTAGATTGTGAGGTCAAGAGTCCGTCTTTATTGTACAGAGGTCCATTCAAGTGTCTTATAACAGCAGGATAGAAGCTGTCCTTGAGCCTGGTGGTATGTGCTTTAAAGCTTTAGTATCTTCCGCCCAATGGAAGGGGGGGGAGGAGAGAGAGTGCTGCTCTTGATCCCAGCCTGACCCCCACTCCACATTGCTTCACACCCACTTCTTCCTGACCTAACGTGTCTCACCAGAGAGCTGGCTGTCAGTGACCCAAGTCACCTATCTTCACCAGTCTAGGCAAGGAGCTGCCATTGCCTCACCAGAACCTTTGCAATGAAATCGACATAAAGAGGTGAGTGGGAGGCTGAGCTGAGGGGAGGATTTAGAAACAACAAGAGGACACAGATGGGGTAGGTGAGAGGGCAAACAGTTGGCAATGGAGCACAATGTGGGGAAAGGCAAGGTGCCTTTGGAGGGGAGAATCAAAGATGTTTAGATGGTGGGATTTTGGTAAATGGTATGATTGTGGGAGGGGGTCATCTACCAATTCATACGATAGAAACCTTATAAGGGAGCAAGTACAACAGGCAATCAAGAGGGTGATAGCTACTCCAAGGGACTTCATCTACATTTTGCAGAGGTTAGACAAGCCTCTGGTGAGATCTTGTTCAGAGTAATGGGTCCAACAATCAATTTTACTTGGAGACAGGGTAGCACAGATTAAAGGGTTTGATAACTGGAATAGGGTTGCCTGGTGAGGAGAGGATGAGACAGATCGGCCTGTATTTACCAGTGTTTAGAAGACCAAGAGCAAACTGACTGAGATAAGGAAGATTCTGAGAGGAAGTGATGGGGTGGATGGTGAGAGACTGTTCCCCCATCCAGAGTGTCTGCAACCAGGGGCAAAGTCTCAGGGTAAAGGATCGGCCATTTAGGATTGAGATAATTCCTTGATCACATTGGAATGTTAATCTCACAGGAAGCGCACAGATGAACACAATCTCTTGAGTGGGAGCCTCCCTTTGTAATTGTAATTGTGATCTTTTCAACTGAAGTCATTTAAATTTAGCTGACTGGAGCAGAGCTGCTTGAGTGGATGAAAGGGAGGCAGACAGACCACAGTGTGGCTTTACACAGTGGATCACAGGGTGCAGGCTTTGGTGAGTGAGGGGTTTCGGTGAGGAGGGCAATTAGTAAGTAGCGAGAGGTTGGTTCTTCCACCATTCCTTTACTGCTTTAATTCTCGAAGAAAAGATAAAGGTCGGGACTTCAACTGTAGTAGGTTGTGCTTAGAGTGGAATAAAGACCTCAGTGTGATTAATTTCATTAAGAGTACGACGGTAATTCAAGGGTCATCCCTGACAGGAGAGTTCAGCCCCATGGTATGGTCCTCCTGCACGACGCGGACACTCCCATTGATCCTGACGACCAGGTGCAAGAAGTGTGTCCACCGCAGCTCCTGACTGGCTGCATTGCATAGCGGTGTTGTGAGTGGATTCACTGGAGCATCCAAGATGCCAAGGACATTGTGGGCAGTGCATTAGTGAGCTGGTCACACCACAAGCAATGGATGCACAGGCAGAAGAGTGATGGGTGACCACAGACGGAGCAGTAGGCATAGGCGGGTCATCTTGAAGTCTGGAACAGACAGCCTGAGGGGTATCTGGAAGTATCTGGACAAGCACTTGAATAGCCAAGGCACAGGAAGCTAAGAGCCCAAGTACTGGTAAATGGGAATAGTATAGATGGGTGACATGGACCTGGGGAGTCAAAGGGCCTGTTTCAGTGCTGTGGGACTCTTTGACTCTATGACTCCATAACTAAATGGTCCTTATCTCATTTTAGGGTGCATTGGAGCTTCTAGAGAACATGACATCCAATGAATGGGTTGGTGGAACCTCATAAACATTGCAGGAGGCAGGCATCGTTGGGAAGGCCAGTATTCATTGCCCATCCAGAGTTGAGAAGGTGGGGACGAGCTGCCTCCTTGATCTGCTGCTGTCCATCTGCTGAAGGTTTCCAATAGCTCCAGAGTTTACCTGTTCAAAGAAAGACAGTGCCCCGACAGTCCAGCACTCACACAGCTGTACAGCGAACATCAGGCCAGATAATTGTGCACAAACTTCATGAGTGCAATTCACCCCCACACACAGGGTTCAGATGAGTGTGCCGCTCATCTCGTTACAGCCACCCCCTAACCCCACTGGGCAGAATTGGCTATGAGTGCTGAAAAATTGTATTGTGACATTGATTAAAAGTGGTTGCCAATGTGTGGGTTGAGCAGAAGAAATGATCAATTAAGGAGAGAGGCTATAAATTGGCTGATATATCAGTTCTGGCGAAAACTATCCTGACTGTTCAGTAGGTGATATGTGGACACCAAGGAACACTTGTTTAGAGTTGGGAGCCACCAGAATGAGTTATTCTGATTTCCAGGGACATTGGTGCAATACAATGTGAACAAAGTGGGAGGGAGGTCATTCAGCTCATCGAGCATCTCCCACCATTCAACAAGATCATGGCTAACCCACCTGGAATCTCACCTCACCATTCCCACCTACTGTTCATAATCTTTCACCCCCTTGCTTATCCAGAATCTATTCAAAGACTCTGCTTCAACACCCTTAGAGGAAGAGGGCCCCAAAGTGAAAACAACCTCCAAGTGAAAAAAATTGCCCCACCTGTCTATTTGGATGACTCCTTATGAGTAAATTGGTCTATTATTGTCATATGTACCAAGGTCCAGTGAAAAACTTTGTTCTGCATGCCATCCATACAGATCATTTCAACACATCAGTTCATTGAAGTAGTACAAGGGAAAACAATAACAGAATGCAGAATAAAGTGTTACAGTTACAGAGAAAGTGCAATGCAGGCAGACAATAAGGTGCAAGGCCATGATGAGGTACATTGTGAGGTCAAGAGTCCATCTTATCATACAAGAGGTCTGTTCAATAGTCTTATAACAGCGGGATAGAAGCTGTCCTTGAGCCTGGTGGTTCGTGCTTTCAGGCTTTTGCATCTTCTGCCTAATGGGAGGGAGGAGAAGAGAGAATGTCCGGGGTAGAAGGGGTCTTTGATTATGCTGGCTACTTTACCAAGTCAGCGAGAAGTGTAGACAGAGTCCATGGAGGGGATGCTGGTTTCCATGATGTGCTGAGCTGTGTCCACAACTCTCTGCAGTTTCTTGCAGTCTTGGGCAGAGCAGTTGCCGTACCAAGCTGTGATACATCTGGACAGGATGCTTTCTATAGTCCATCGATAAAAATTGGCGAGGGTCAATGGGGACATGCTGAATATCCTTAGCCTTCTGAGGAAGTAAAAAGGTGCTGGTGAACTTTCTTGGCCATGGTGTCTATGTGCTTGGACCAGGGCAAGCTATTGGTGATGTTTACGGCTAAGAACTTGAAGCTCTCAACACTCTCGACCTCAGCACCACTGATGTAAACATGAGCATGTGCACAACCCCACTTCCTGAAGTCAGTGACCAGCTCTGTTGTTTTGCTGACATTGAGGGAAATGTTGTTGTCATGACACCATGTCACCTTATTTGTAACTAATGATCCCCCTCCCCTCTCCTCCCAATTCTAGATTCTTCTACAGGGGGAAACATCCTCTCCACATGCACCCGAAATGAAATCTCACTAAATCAATGTAAGAAAGTTTGGAGCGGAAGATATTTAGTTAAATCTTCAACTCTCACAGGGCTTTGCAGTACAATCAAAGAGAGGATTCAGCCAATATGAACAGGAATGATCATTCATCATGCCTCCCGCGTTACTTTCTGCTCAGTAAGAGCTATTTACTTGGCTGAAAGTGGCTTCTTGAAACTGGAGGTAGAGGGTGACGGAGATTTATGCATTATCTGGCATGTTTGGCTGAGTCAACACAGTTGACAACAGATTACTGATCTGCCTAGTTAGCTCCACACTCCGTCCTGAGGCTCTGTTTCTCTCACCCATTCATAACCTGTCATCAGTTTCCAAGATTTACAGAACCCACCAGCTTTACAAATATAGAACATACGGAATAGCATGTATTAGGCTCATTGGCTCATTGCATTGTTCTGCCAGACAGGCCCGATTTCTATCTCAGCTCACTTTCTTGCTCAAACTCCATATCTCTTGACTCCTTTAACAACCAAAACTCAATCAAGCTCTGCCCTAAGTGTACACAGTGATCGAGACCCTACAGCCATCTTGGGTGGAGAGGTCCAAAGACTCTCCTTCTCATCTCTGTCCCAAATGGCCAATCCCTTATTCTGGAGACAAGAGGGACGAGAGACGTAGATGCTGGAATCTGGAGCAACACATACTCCGCTGGAGGAACTCAGCAGGTCGAGCAGCAGCTATGGTGGGGGGGGTTTGGGGGGCAGGGTGATGGGAAGGAACTGTTGACGTTTCGGGTTAAAACACTGCGTCAGGACCTGATGCTCAACCAGCTGAGTTCCGCCAGCAGATTGTACGTTGCCCCTGGCTCCAGATGCCCCAGCCAGTAGAAACATCGTCTCTTCATCTACTCTGTAAAGCCTGTAGGAATTCAGTACATTTCAGTGAAATCACCTCTCATTCTTCCAAGTGCTAGAGAGGATTCTGCTTATAGATTCATAGAGTCATAGAGTTACACAGCAGGGAAACAGGTCCTTCAGCCAACTCGTTCATGCAGACCAAGATGCCCATCTATGCTAACCCCAATTTTCCTGCACTTTGCCAGCATCCCTCTAAACCTTTCCTATCCACGAACCTGTCCAAATGTCTTTTAAATGTAATGTTGTAATTGTTGGAATTGTACCCATCTCTCACCACTTCCTCTGGCAGCCCATTCCAAACATACCCACCGCCCTCTGTGTGGATAATTTTCCACTCAGGTCCCCTGTTCATCTTTCCCCTCTCACCTTAACCCTATGGCCTCTAGTTCTAGACCCCCCTACCCTGGGAAAAAGACCCAGACCATCTACCCTATTGATGCTCCTTGTATTTTTATAAACCTCAGACTCCTTCACTCCAGCAACTATCCAGTTGCTCCTTATAACTCAAACCCTCCAGTGTTCGATGTTCAAAGGGCAATTTCCACTCCCTAGACCAGGAATCAGGAGAACTCCACCGAGACTTCATCGAAGCTGCAGCACAGAAGCAGGCCATCCAGCCCAACTGCTCCCTGCTGGAGATGATGCTCCACAGGAGCCTCCTCCCACCCCTCTTCATCTCATCCTGTTGTGATATCCATTCCTTTTGTTCTCACCCAGCGGACCTGACCTAAGACGGTGTACAACACCACAGTGGTTACATTACTAGCTGAGGAAAGCCTGGGCAAAGTCCAAGCTGGAGAACACACAGATGGGATGAATGGATCATTGTTGACGAGCCAATCAGTAATGAGTGGAGTATCGGAGGGGTCAGTGATGGGGCCTCAACTACCCGTGGTTTAAATGAAGGGACTGAGGGGTTGGCTTTGAGTTGCTGATGACACAAAGAGCAGTAAGTTGGCACTAAGGACACAGGGGACCTGTGAAGGGATGTAGAGAGGTTAAGCGAATGGCCAAGTAGTTGATAGATGGAGTATAATGAGGGAAAATGTGTGGTTATTGACTCTGGAAGGAAGAATATAAAGGCAGAACATTGTTTAAGTGGAGAGAGGCTGCAACATCCTGCTGTAGAGTGGTGTCTGCACCATTGCACAAATTTAGCATGGAAGTACAGCAAGTAATACAGGAGGAAAATGGAATGTGATCTTTATTGCAAAGGGAATGATGTATAACGTCCCACAGAACATAGGACATAAAACAGTACACCACAGGAACAAGCCCTTCGGCCCACCATGTCTGTGCCGACCACGATGCCAAATTAAACTAAATCTATCTGCCTGCACACGATCCACGTCCCTCCATTCCCTGAATGTTCATGTGCCCGTCTAACAGCCTCTTAAATGCCACTATCGTATCTGCCTCCACCACCACCCCTGGCAGCCTGTTCCAGGCACCCACCACTCTCTGTGTAAAAAAACTTGCCCCACACATCTCCTTTAAACTTTCCCCCGGCACCTTAAAGCTACGTACTCTAGTACTTGACACTTCCACCCTGGGAAAAAGTCTCTGACCTCCTACCCTATCTATGCCTCTCATAATTTTATAAACCTCCATCAGGTTTCCCCTCAGCCTCCGACACTCCAGAGAAAACAAACCAGGTTTTTTTTAAACTTTACTTTTTCAACACGGTAACAGGCCCTTCCGGCCCAACGAGCCCACACTGCCTAATTACACCCACATTAACCTACTAACCCGTGTGTCTTTGGAATGTGCAAGGAAACCGGAGCACCCGGAGGAAACCCACGTGGTCACGGGGAAAACGTACAAACTCCTTACAGACAGCGGCGGGAATTGAACCCCAATCGCTGGTGCTGTAATAAGCGTTACATTAACCGCTGAACTACTGTGCCACCCTTTGTCCAACCTCTCCTTATAACTCATGCCCTCTTAATCCAGGCAGCATCCTGGTGAACCTCTTCTGTACCCTCTCCAAAGCCTCCACACCCTTCCTGCAATGAGGCAACCAGAACTACACACAATACTCCAAATGGGACCTAACCAAAGGTTACTTGTTATAAGTCTCGTCACAACTGTGTACAGTGCAGTTGAGACTGTACCTGGAGAACTGTGCACAGCTTGTCACCTTGGTTCAAGTGAGACCGTACCTGGAGAACTGTGTACAACTTGTCATCTTGTTTCTGGAGCTGGAGGTTCACAGGGTCAACTCCAGAGATGAAGGGGTGGACATATGAAGACAGGTTGAGCAAGGTGGGCTTAAACTCATTGGGTTTAGAAGAATGAGTGGTGATCTAGGGGAACGTTCCACCTCATGGGGGATCTAGAATTAATGAGGCATGGTTTCAGAAGGGTTGTCAGTGTGGGATGGAGGTGACCCTCAGAAGGGCAGAATTCCTTGCTGTAGAGAGCTGTAGGAGCTGAAATATTGAATACAACCAAGGCCAGGACTGATGGATTATTGAGCAACAAGCAATCTGCTGGAGGAACTCAGTGGGTCAAGCAGCATCTGTGGAAGCAAAGGAATTGTTGACGTTTTGGGTCGAAACCCTGCATCAGGTCTCGGTTGTATTGTGTCTCCATTGACAGATTATTGGTCCATTGGAAAGTCAAGTGGTTACAGGAAACAGGCAGGGCAGTAGTGCTGAGGCCAAGGTTGGATGGGCCATGATCTTACTGAACAGGTGAGCAAGCTCGGGGGCTAATGGTCTGTAGCTGTTCAGATTCTGATGTTACTGAGTTCTAATCCCACGAATGCACCTGGGGAGCTTTTAATTCAATTAATATGGAAGGAGAAGGTTCACATCAGTGACCATAAATGTACCAGATGGTTCACCACCGACTTCAAGGAAGAAATCTGCCTACTTACCCAATCAGGTCTGTATGTGAGACACCAGAGACTGCAGATGCTAGAGCAACACACAAGGTGCTGGAGGAACTCAATGGGTCAGGCAGCGTCTGTGGAGGGAAGTGGACAGTCAACGGTTCGGGTCGAGGCCCTTCACCTGGACTCAATATGATTCAATCTGATCTATATGTGACTGCAGGCTAACAGAGATTGGTTGATGTTTAACTGCCTTCTGAAATGACCCTTAGAGCAAATAGGGGTGGCAATAAATGTCGGCCTTGCCCACGAGACCCAGAATGAATAAAACAAAATCCCACACCAGGTTCAGTGATGCTGAGCAGTTGGATTGAGTTAAAACTTAGCAATGATTGGACTTCTTCCCCAACATGTGGCTGACCCAGACTCAGTCTCTCAATCTGTTTCCAATGCAACATCACTGAAACAGATTTTCTGATTATTATCCACTTATTTTTTGTGGGATCTTTCTGTGCTTAAATTTACAGCTCCATTATAGGTGAGCACGATGCAAGTGAGGTAAAAACTTGCTATAGGCTGACGAAGCACTGGGTAATCTGTTGGAGGGTCAGTGGGGTGAATGCTCTCCCACCTTACTGTATCATATTATAATTCCATGAAACAAGTGGCTGCTCCTCAGCAGTTGATATCATGCCATTTAACTGCCAATTCACACACTTGCTATATTTAGTAGCCTTGTGTTTGCACAGGCACACACTGCATGCATATTTAAGTGAGATGCAAATGATTTATCTGCTGCTATTTCAGGCAGCGCAACTAATTTTCTCATTTTGAAATGTTGCCAAAAATACAAATTGGATCAACAGAAAGACCAATTAAGCCGACCTCCATACCCTGCAATCTGGAGGGAAATAATCAGTGATCAAACCCTTCTCAAACCATTCAGTTCTACTGAGGAAAGAGCCAGACAATTTCTGTTCATTTTGTAATAAGTTGTCAGAATTTGCTCTGGTGGTCTGGCCATCGTTTGGAGGGAAAATTGATTTAGTTTTACCATGTTACTGGCAGCCGATGGCAGAGAGTTGCAGGAGCGGGCAGTAGTTACCGTGTGAGACAGTGTCCGCTGGGCTCGCAGTGGAGGAGGTGGGGAGAGGAGAAATGAAACAATGCAGAAATACACAAAGAGACACAGGAGACGGCAGATGCTGGAATCTGGAGCAACAAGCAATCTGCTGGAGGAACTCAGCGGGTCGAGCAGCCTCTGTGGGGGGGGGTAGAGGTATTGATGTTTCAGGTCCTGATGCAGGGTTTCAACCCGAAACGTTGACAATTCTTTTCCCCCCACAGATGTTGCTCGACCCGCTGAGTTCCTCCAGCAGATTGTTTGTTGCTATAGAAATAAGCAATATGCTTGGTCACTGAAATCATTGCCATGTGTGGGATCTTTCTGTCCACATATTTGATTCAGTGTCCTTAATGTTATCTGCACTTCAAACAGTAGTTGATTGGCTTCAAGGTGGTTTGGAACACCCTGGGGTATGAAGGTGGCTGCAGAAGTGTGACCTCCCTCGCTTCCTGAGTTCGGCACACTGTGGAATCAAAGAATCGTCTGCCCCAGTGTCCTGGACAATATTTATTCCTCAGTCAGGGCTGCTACAAACAGGTGGTCTGATCACCGTCACATTACAATATGTGGGATCGTGCTGTGTACAGATTGGCTGTTGTGTGTACGATATTACAGCAGGGGCTCAATCGCACTGGCTGTAAAGTGTGTTGGCAGCTCTTCAGGGTTTGAATGACACTGTCAAAGTCCAAGTTCTTCCTTTTGTTTAACTGCCCACAGAATGTCTGGCCAATAGTTCCCGAACTCTGCCCTCAAGGTGGAATGAATATTCTGTGGGACTTTCAGACAGTGAATGGGATCAGGGCAGGAGAGAGAATCTTCCCTTAAATGTTCTGCCTGTGGAATTGGAAAATTAATCCATCTCCCCTGCTTGCCGACCTCTCATTCTTTGAGTTAGGATGTGATGGTGGGGATGGGGATGGGGTTGGGAGTAAGGGGGGAGGTGTTCAGAGCCTGCATTGGATTGTCCTGGTATACAGAGTATTGGGAATGTGGGATCTCTGGCTTGGAGCTGCCTTACACAAACCCAGCAAGCACCTTCAGTGGGATCCTCATGTTTCAGGGGAGGTGTGGGTGATTTCCAAACTCCTCAACTTTCACTAGATAGATTGTAAATAGTTGCTGCCATATTAAACTAGTCTGGGGGAGAGATGACTCAGGACAAAGATATTACACACCCTGTCCAACCATCTACATCACATCAAGAGTGAAAGGTCCAAGCAGTAACTCGCCTCTTGAGCAGATTGTTAATCAGCCTGTGAGCCCCTCACATGGGTCATCAAGGGAAGGGAGTACTAACAACAGGCGCGGTGGAGTTATCCATTGCCTGGGCTGATGGGTGAGTGTGCACGCTGCCTGTGTCAGCAGATGGCTCATTGATTAGAGCAGAAATCCCCAATGGAAAGTCCGTGAGGCTTCAATAATACGGCGGTAAATTAATTACAAAGTTCACAAAGAAAGTAAAATTAAATAAAAATATCCTCAGCAGGGTAGCTGCCTGGTCATGAGGCTGCTGACAGTCCCTAGCAATCCTCCCCCACCCCCGGGGCAGTCCCAACAAGGAGCAGCCTGTGATCACCAGGTGCTGGGGTGGGGAGGTGGGCCATGCATTCTGGAGCAACAAATAACCTGCTGGAGGAACTCAGCGGGTCAAGCAGCATCTTTGGGGGGAAAGGAACTCTCAACGTTTCGGGTTGAAACCCTGCATCAGGACTGAGAGTGGAGAGGGGAGACGCCAGTACAAAGAGGAGAGGCCATGCGTGTTATTGGGCTTTCATTGAGAAGGGTTGGGAACCACTGGATTAATGAGCACAGGCTGAAGAAATTCAGCACATCCCTGCTGACCACCAATTTGTATCGATGCACCATAGAAAACATCCTGTCAGATGCATCACTGCCTGGTACAGCAACTGCTCTGCCAGGGACCACAAGAAACTGTAGAGAGGTGTGGACACAGCCCAGCAAATCACGGAAACCATTCTCCCCTCCATGGACTCTGTCTACACTTCTCACTGTCTTGGCAAAGCAGCCAGCATAATCAAAGACCCCACCCACCCCGAACATTCTCTATTCTCCCTCCTTCCCATCGGGCAGAAGATACAAAAGTCTGAAAGCACGTACCACCAGGCTCAAGGACAGCTTCTATCCCACAGTTATAAGACTACTAAACAGTCTCCTAATGATAAAATGGACTCTTGACCTCACAATCTACCTCATTATGGCCTTGCGCCTTACTGTCTGCCTGCACTGCACTTTCTAAAACTTTATTAAAACTTTACTTATACAGCACGGTAACAGGCCCTTCCAGCCCAACAAGTCTGCGCTGCTCATTTAAACCCATGTTAACCTGCCCGTATGTCTTTGGAATATGGGAGGAAACTGAAGCACCTGGAGGAAACCCATGCAGACACGGGGAGAACGTACAAACTCCTTACAGACAGTGACAGCAATTGAACCCGGATCGCTGGCACTGTAATAGTGTTACGCAAACCGCTACATTACCGTGCCACCCGCTGTAACTGTAACACTACATCCTGCATTCTGTTATTGTTTTCCCTTGTACTACCTCAATGCACTGTTGTAATGAAATGATCTTTATGGATGGCATGCAAACCAAAGTTTTTCACTGTACCTCAGTACAGGTGACAATAATAAACCTATTTACCAATTTACCAATCATTGCCCCCATACTCGGGGGCTGGGGATTCCCAACAGAGGCAGATGTGATCATTGGTGGAAACTGGGTGAATACTGATTGGATAAGGCCAGTTCAGACTTGAGAGTGAAGTCCCCATCAGCAGGTATTGGTTGAAAGTTGTGAGAGAACTTGGCTGTGGGTTTAATCCCACCTTGATGAACTCAGTCTCATTCCTCTACAGGTAACCCCAAATAGTTTTGGCAATTCCTCCACACCCTCCCCAGATGAACCTGACCCAAGCTGTAACCCTGAAAGACCCTTCCCCTAGCAGCAATACCCCTCAGGGCAATGCTTCAAGGGAAATCACAGGAAGGAATGATTCGGGAGCTCTGCCAACATTCCAGACCTCCTCACTCTGGAGTGTGTTCACTGAAGTTGTGCAAACTGGGGCTGTGACTCTCAGCCCCTGTTGGCTTTCACTAGGGCTCCAGGAGCGTGACGATTATATAAGTGTGTTACAGATCCAAGGAGGAGTCCAAGCCCAATGACGATATGTGCCAGTTCAGGTCAGAGAGGTCAGGTGTATGTTCTGATCTGGGTCAGTTCCGGTATGGAAAAGGTTAGAATTCCACAGATTTGGATTGGATTTTTGGTCAAATACCTGGGGCAATAGATTTGAAGGTGCTGGTAGAAGGTTGGAAGGGGAGGTGGGAAAAATGTTTTCTGTGGGTATTGGATCAAGTGACGGAAGGTGGGATTACACAGAGACGATGCACGAAATGTCCTCCTCTATCATTATATTCTCATGACTAGATGACTCCAAACCCACAACAATGTGGTTGGCTGGTAACTACCCTCTGAACTAGTCTGGCAGGGTAATTGGTTTATTATTGTCAGATTGCACATCGAGGTAGTACAAAAGGAAAAATAAAACAGAATGCAGAATATAGTGCTACAGTTACAGAGAAAGTGCAGTGCAGGCAGACAAATAAAGGGCAAGGGCCACAACGAGGTAGATTGGGAGATCAAGAGTTCATCTTTATCATACAAGAGGTCTGTTCAAGAGTTTTGTAACAGCAGGATAGAAGCTGTCCTTGAGTCTGGTCGTACGTTTTCTCAAGCTTTTGTATCTTCTGCCTGATTGGAGGTGGGAGAAGAGAGAATGACCGGGGTGGGAGGTGTCCCTGATTATGTTGGCTGCTTTCCCGAGGCAGTGGGAAGTGTAGACAGAGTCAATGAAGTGGTAGACCCCTGTCTGGGGTCAGTTAGCGCAGGGCAAGCTGATCTTGCCGAGAACCTCCAAATCTTGTAAATGAATAAAAAAAAGTCTGGCATCTCAGATGTTTCATAGGAGCTAATATTTCATAGTGAGTTCTATTCCATATCCTTTAAACAAACAGGGAATTTTCAGGAACTGTTCTTGAAAATTCATTGCAGAACTTTCTGTTTCAATTTGGCATAATTTGCCCAAGCCTTTAAAGAAAGAAAGAAATCCTCCCCAGGGAGTCAGAGGAACTTTTACACAGAGTGAGCCAAGGACTGGGGAACGGGTGTAATCCAATAACACAGAATGAATGGATATTAAAAAAAAGACAAATCTTGCTTATTGAACTATATTGACGAACTCAGCCTTTTGAGAGTTTGTGACCCACTCTCTATACTGCTGACACTTTATAAGTTTATAAAGAATTAAACACTTTAATGATAAGAAGAATATGGAAGGAGCTTCCTTTCCAAACTTTACGGAGCGTGACAGGATGTTACAAATCTGAAAACTGCAATCAGACGGTGCTCAGAACTGAACACAGTTGTTTCAGTAATCCCTACCTCCAACACCCACATCCCATCACAGAATCATTCCAAACCACCCTCAAACCAGCCGTGTGTTCACTGCTTGTATCATCCAGGCAATGCTCTCAAAATCATTGTCATTGTTTAAAGGGATGTTTCCCGCTACTCATCCCACCTCTCTGGATGCCTCCCTCTGACCCTAACACACTGTTGCCCCAGTCCTGTTTACACCCACTGCTATTCCCATATGTACAATCTCCTTTAATCCTAAATGCCCTAAATGCCCAAACTGACCAAATCTAAATTGACACCATCCTCTGCTCCAAATTATTCGATTTCCCCCTCCCCATACAGTCCCTCTCCAGCTGTACTGCATATACTGGGCAGAACAGTGGCGCAGCTGGTAGAGCCGCTGCCTCACAGCGCCAGAGATCCAGGTTCAATCCTCAATCATCCCCAAGAGGCGGCGCCTCAAGAAGGCGGCATCCATCACTGAGGACCCTCACCACCTGGGACATGCCCTCTTCTCGTTACTACCATCGGGGAGGAGGTTCAGGACCCTGAAGACCCACACTCATCAATTCAGGAACAGCTTCTTCCCCTCCGCCATCAGATTTCTGTATGGTCCATGAACCCATCAAAACTACCTCATTGTTCCTTTTCTTTGCACTATTTATTTATTTTTGTAATTCATAGTAATTTTATGTCCTGCACTGTACTGCTGCCACAAAACAACGAATTTCACGACACATAAGTCAGTGATAATAAACCTGGTCCTGATTCCGACCTCGGGTGCTGATTGTGTGGAGTTTGCACGCTCTCCCTGTGACCGCGTGGGTTTGCCCCGGGTGCTCCGGTTTCCTCCCACATCCCAAAGATGCAAGTTGTTAAGTTAACTGGCCACTATAAATGGTGTGTGGGTGGGTGGTAGCATCTGGGGAAAATTGGTGGGAATGTGGGGAGAATATATGGGATTGGTGTAAATGGGTGGTTGATGGCAAGCACGGACTCAGTGGGCCGAAGGGCCCCGTTCCACACCGTGTGTCTATAAATGAATGATGTGTACATCCATATGCACATCTGGAGTGTAGATGGTTGAAAAAACAGCTGGAAATGTCCCAGTAACTGTTTGAAGGAATGAAGCCAAAGTGCAGAGCAACATGACCACATGGAAAGGGTCAGGCTCCTAGGTTGTTATGTCCGTATGTGTGTGGCTCTGCACATTTCTGTATCTACCTCCCAGGAATGGGTGTGCATGCACAGACATTACAGATTGGTAATGAGGATGGATTATCACCAGAGTAAAGCAAGTCTCTGAGTCTCTCAATAAGTATGAATGGGATGTTCTTGGGATGATTATGTGGCCACTTATTTTGGCCCTAAACAAAAGGATAGTTCAAATGAGCAAAGATTTCATTGTGTGAAACAACGTCAGTTGGGGATAATGGAGGGACTGTGATAAAATTCACCATTTCCTCTGTTCACCAGCATGGTGTTTGACCCTTGGGAGAAAAGAGTGTTCAAAGATCAAGAGCTCAAGCCTGATCTTGAAACCTACTGGATACTGAAAGGCCTGGATAGAGCAGACATGGAGAGACGTTTCCATCAGTGGGAGAGTCTAGGATCTGAGGGCACAGCCTCAGAATAAAGGGACGTCCCTTCAGAACTGAGATGAGGAGCAATTTCTTCAGCCAGAGGGAAGTGAATCTGTGGAATTCATTGCCACAGAGGGCTGTGGAGGCCAAGTCATTGGGTGTATTTAAGGCAGAGATTGACAGGTTCTTGAATGGTGAGGGGGTTAAGGGTTACGGGGAGAAGGCAGGAGAATGGGGTTGGAAAAAAAAATCAGCCGTGATTGAATGGTGGAGCAGACTCGATGGGCCGAATGCCCTAATTCTGCTCCTGTATCTTATGGTCTTATGGTACAAAGCTCACAAGGCAGTGGTCCCCATCTTCCTGTTTACTTCATAGAGAAGGACTATCATACGTCTTTGGAATGTGGGAGGAAGCCAGAGCACCCGGTGTAAACCCACGCAGACACAGGGAGAACGTACAAACTCCTTACAGACGGTGGCTGGAATTGAACCTGGGTCGCTGGCGCTGTAATAGCGTTACGCTAACCACTGCACTACCAGAACATAGAACAGTACAGCACAGCAACAGGCCCTTCGGTCCCCCATGTTGTGCCGAACTAATTAAGCTAATGATACCTAATTACACTAATCCCTTCTGCCTGCACACCTTCCATCTCCCTCCATTCCCTGCACATCCATGTGCCTACCTAAGAACCTCTTAAACCCCTCTATTGTATCTGCCTCCACCACCACCCCTGGCAGCCCTTTCCAGGCACCCACCACTCTGTGTGCAAAAAATTCACCCCACACATCTCCTTTGAACTTTCCTCCTCTCACCTTAAATGCACGTCCTCCAGTGTTAGATATTTTGACCCTGGGAGAAAGATACTGGCTGTCTATTCTATCTATACCTCTCATAATCATATAGTATGTATCACTATTAAGTAAACAATCACAGTTAGGGGGAGTAGTAATGGTACATGGACCACCAATGAGGGACATGGGGTTAGTGCAGGAAAGCAGACACTCTGTCACTGAGCAGATTCAAGGCCGAGATCGATGGGCTTTTTTTAAAATATCAAAGGAATGAAGACGTGAGTTCAAATCAGATCATGATCTTACTGAACAGTGTCGCAGGCATGAGGGGCTGAAGGGCCTCCTCTTATTCTGGCAAATGGGACGAGTTTAGATGGGCATCTTGGTCGGCATGGACAAGTTGGGCTGTATTATTCCATGACTCCATGTGTGTTTATCTCCTTGGATAAGAGTGAGTGCTGGACAGAAATGATTCAGCAAAGCTGGGCTGAAAATAGCTCCTGTCAGGTAAATGAGTCTCCGATCAACAGAAAGTGTTCATGAAGGAGATTCAGGGGGTTCAGGGTAAACATCCACCACAAAGGGAAAGGATGAGACAGCCAAACCTACAGCCCCTACGTGACAAGGTGCACAGAGAGCAACAGGAGGCAAAGAGGGCAGCATCTGAGACTGGGAGCTGAACACAGCAGCGAGAATTAATGGAGTATGAAAGTGTAGAAGTAAAATTAAAAGGCATGTAAAATCAAATAAAATTCAAAGGTGTTATGTAAAGAGGATAACAGAGGAAAAAATAGGGCCTGTTCCAAACCCAAAAACGAATATGTATGTGGAGGCAGAGGGTATGGGTTGGGTTCTCGATGAGTACTTCTCAGCTGTCTCCACGGATCAGTGGGTGGTGGTGATGTGGTAATGGAGGATGGGTGTGAAATATTGGACAGGGTAAGCACTGTGACAGGTGAGGTATTGCGAGGCTTTGCATCTTTAAATGTGGATAAGCTACCAGGCCCAAATGAAATTTATCCCAGGCCATTTAGAGAACTGAGGGAGGAAACTGTAAGGGCATTGTCTGCTATTTTTCAATCCTGGCTAAAGGATTGGTGCCAGAGAGCTGGAGGATGGCTGAGGTAATAGCTGAGGTAATAGTGGTGCCAGAGAGCTGGAGGACAGCTGATGTAACAGCTTTGTTCAGAAGGAGAAGAAGGAATAACCTGAGTAATCACCAGACAGTGAGTTTAACTTGGTGATGGACAGATGATTAGAATCCATTCCAACAAACAGCATAAACCTTCACTGAGAAAGGCACAGATTAATCAGGGAATGTCAGTATTGCTGAACGGATACTGGAGGCAGAAACCCTTTTCACACTAGAATGTGTCTGGACGTGGAGTTGAGTTGCTGTGACCTGCAGGGCTTTGAGCCTGGTGTTACAAGGTTGGGTAGCTCTTTATCTGACATGCACAGACACAATGGGCCAAATGGCCTCCTGTGTTGTATATTTTCTAAGATTATATGATTCCACTTTCTGCTCACAATCATGTATTTAATTATGGGATCTTGTTGTGTGTAAATTGGCTGCTGTGCTTCCTACATTACATTGGTGACAGAGTGGTGCGATGGCCTGCAGTTGTGAAAAGCTCTCCAGAAATGCCAGCCTCTCTTCATTAGCACGTGGGAAGGGACTGATCCCTAATTTAGGGACCATCCAAGACCTCTACCTCCTGGAAGGACAAGGCAACAGGTGCCTGGGAATGCCAGACTCTGCAGGCTCCCCTCCAGATTACACACCAGTCCTTCTGCATTGTTGATCTGTATTCTGGGACCTCCTCACCAAAGTCAAAGTTGACTCAAGTTAAAGTGGAGCTTATTGTCATCTACACAAGTCCATGTGTGCACAGGTGCAATAAAAAACTTACTTGCAGCAGCATCACAGGCACATAGCATCACAAGAAAAACATAAATTAAACATAAATTATACATAGTTTTTACAAGAAAGAACACAATTAGAAAAAAAAACAAGGTCCATATTGCAAAGTGGTCACAGTGTTGCTATACTGAGGGAGTGATTAGGGTTGTGCCGGTTGGTTCAAGAACCGACTGGTTGAAGGGAAGTAGCTGTTCCTGAACCTGGTGGTGTGGGGCTTCAGGCTTCTGTACCTCCTGCCCGATGGTAGCTGCGAGAAGATGGCATGGCCCGGATGGTGGGGATCTTTGATGATGGATGTTGCCTTCTTAAGGCAGTGCCTCATGTAAATACTGCTGATGGTGGGGAGGGAATTGCAGTGATGTATTGGGCTGAACAGCTCAGCGGGCGTACCTTCAAACGAAGGACTGCACCAATTCAAGAAGATGACTCACTACGTCTTCTCAAAGGCAACTCTGGATGGAGAATAAATACTGGCTTGGCTAACAACCTCTAATTCTCAGGAGCGACTGAAAAAAACCTTGAAAAATTCAGAGCAGGGAGGTCTATGACCTCCTCCTAGTCTGTAGACTCCAGTCTTCAGAATCCCAGCTTCCTGGCTGAAAGAATCTAACCAAGGAGCTTCGGGATGAGAACAGAGTAAGTGGAAATTAAAATAAAGTGGAGTGATTCATGGATGGAAAATTACCTTCCAAGTAACAAAGTCAGATCACTCATTACATGACTCATGATTCGGTCTGTTTTCTTATTGTATTTTTCCATTCCTATTTATCCACCCAGTGCTCAGATGAACCTACAGCCATTTCCTTAGCAACTTTTTGACTGTTATGAGCTTTTACTCTCAAGAGGTCATGCTGAGTCAGCGAGAATCAGAGGTTTTGCCTGCATGCTGGTGTGTACACGTCAGGGTGGTAATGTCAAAGGGGAGGGTGGTGGGGAAGGTGAATCATCGCTGGTGTAACTCCACTCAGACCCCTCAGCTGGGGACGTGGTGACATATCAACAGGTCCCCCCAGAGCGCTGTGTGAAGTTAGGCGATGCAAATTGCACTTTTGCAGTGAAATGGTATAGCTTTAATGGGCATTCGACTGTATCCGCTTGTTCCTATTGCAGAGGAGAGGCCACGCGCTGATTCTTTGAAAGATCTCCCTGATTAATCCCTTTTCTGCTCTTTCCCCACCTGCCCTGGGACTTTCTTCACCACCTATGTTGTGTTCTCTTTTCAAAGGTCCCACTACATGGGCTTCCACCCCCTCCTCAGTCAGCACACCCTGCACCTCTGTGTAGAGGGAAAGTCCTCATCCCTCATCTGGTGCTTTAGCCAATCACTTTAAAATCATTTCTGAAGTGCAGTCACTGTAGGAAGTGGGACATCCAATTTATACACAGCAAGATCCCACAAACAGCAAGGTAGAAAGAGCTATAAAGCATGGGAACAGGCCCTTCAGCCCAACGTCCGTGCCGACCATGGTGACTTCCTGAGCTAGTCCCGTTTGCCTGCATTTGGCCTGTATCCCTCTAAACCTTTCCTGTACGAGCTGCCAGGGGAAGTGGTGGAGGCAGGTACATTAGCATGTAAAAGGCACTTGGACAGATCCATGGATAGGAAAGGTTTAGAGGGATGTGGGCCAAACGCAGGTGAATGGTACTGGCTTAGATCGTCATCTTGGTCAGCACGGACCAGTTGAACTGAAGGGCCCGTTTCCGTGCTGTATGACTATCCAATGTGATAATGACCTGCTTTTTTCTCTGAGGGCTGCATTGGTCAGGAAACTCCCTGCCTTTTTTTTTGGAATATTGGCCATGGAATGACCTACTTTGGCCTGGAAAGCAGACTAGCCCTTGGATGGATGACGAGGGCCATGTGTTGTATCAGTGTCAGCAAACTCCAAAGCAGCCCGACATATAGCAGGTGACCCAGCAACTGCTGTAGCCTAAACCCCATCAAGGCATTGGGTGAGTTAATGACAATTATCCCTTATTGTCAGCTCAAGAGAAAATCACAGCGGTTATTTTCTCTGTCTGCACAGTGCGCAGTGTATTAGTGACTGATTATTGTAATTTGTGAAGTATTATTAAAGTTCTAGGGGAGGGTTCCAGGTGCAAGTTGAAGCAATTGGATCACGTGGACAGTCCCTACGTGTTTCCTGTTCACAGCACAAGAATCCATGAGCATCGAACCTGGCGTGCTTAAAGCCACTAAACGCCAGTCGCTGCTGCAGCTATGGCTAACTTTAAACCTGTGATAGATAGATCTTTCTTAACCTAAAGATATGAATGGATAAGGAGTAAGGCAGGCACGGAGATCACAGATCAGCCATTACCTCATCGAAGGACGGAACAGGGTCAAAGGGCTGAATGGCCTCCTCTTTCCTTTCGACGGTAACATCCAGTAGAAAGCTGGATTGGTATCTGAAAGGGAAGGACTTACAGGGTTATGACCACAGAGTGTTGGAATGGGAATCGTTGGAACGATCTTGCACAGAGCCAGTAGAGATTCGACAGGCCAAACGGCCTCCTTCCCTATTGTAATTTGGAATAATGTGTTCAGTTTAGGTCACCCTGCTATAGGAAAGATGCCATTAAGATTTACAAGGATGTTACCAGGACTCCAGGGACTTGAGTTATAGAGAGAGGTTAAGCAGGCTAGGACTTTATTCCTTGGAGAGTAGGAGACTGAGGGGTGACCTTACAGAGGTGTACAAAATCATGAGGGGCTTAGATAGGGTGAATGCACTGAGTCTTTTCCCCAGGGTTGGGCAATCATGAACGAGAGGGCATAGGTTTAAGGTGAGAGGGGAGAGGTTTAATAGAAACCTGAGGGGCATCTTTTTCATCCAGAGGGTGGTCCGTATATAGAACAAGCTGCCAGAGGAAGTGGTTGAGGCAGGTACATTAACAACATTTAAAAGACACTTGGACAGGTACATGGACAAGAAAGGTTTAGAGGGATCTGGGCCAAATACAGGCAAATGGGACTAGCTTAGATGGGCATCGTGGTCGGCATGGTCTGGTTGGGCCGAAGGGCCTGCTTCCATGCTATATGACTCCAATCATTCCATGACTCTGTCGTTCTGTGCTTGTCAGACCAGAGGCTGGTGCTCGTGATCCTGAAGCCAGTACTGTAATTACACAGGGCGTTGATGAGACAGCATCTGGAGTATTGTGGACAATTTTGGTGACCTTACCTAAAAAATGATAGAGGAAGTGAAGCGAAGATCTACTGGTCCAGTTCCTGGAATGGCAGGTTTGCCTTATAAGGAGAGATTGAGGAAACCAGGCCTGCAGTCTTTAGGAGTTAGAAGAATGAGAGGCGATCCCAGTGAAACTTACAGAATTCTCCAAAGGGAGGATGTTGCTGTGAAGCCTGCAACCGGGGGTCGCAGTCTCAGAGTAAGGGGTAAGCCAAATAGTACTGAGAAGTGGAGAAATTTCTGAATGCAGAGGGTGATGGACCTTTGGAATTCTCTACCTTCGAAGGCTGTGAGAGTCCTCCACTGGAAACCGAGATCAATGGGTTTCTGTATCGGGGATATGGGGATGGTGCAGGTAAGTGGGGCTGAGGTGGGAGAGCTCCGATCTTGATGAATAGCCGAGCTGGCTTGAAGGGCCAAACTCCTGCTCCTATATCGTATGTTCTGGAGACAGTATTCATGTTCTGGGAGACGTGAGATTGAATCTCACCAAGACAAACATTGACTTCAGTTCAAAGGGAAGAAAACTTGAGGAAAGCAACAGTTTTCTCTCAATAACGGCCAAACTGCCATAAAAACCTATCTGCTTGTCCAATGTCCTCTGGGGAAGGAAGTTTACAACTCTTGTCTGCCGTGAGCCCACACGTGACTCCCACTTGCAGCAACATTGTTGACCGCTCAATTGTAATAATGATACATAGACATGAACGGTTAATTATTCACAGTGATTCAATGTACTTTACAGCCAATGACATGCTGTTGGAAGTTTTGACACTACATACGAATGTACATCATACAGAAGGCCATTCACTGAGAAACAACTGATTGCTACCTTACGTACTTTGATTTTATTAAAAAGGCCCCTACCACCATCTGAGGACGCATGTTGCAGGAGATGGTCGCAGTACAACAGTAGTAGTATTGATACTATATGTTGATTATTGTCACATGTACTAAGATACAGTGAGAAGCTTTTGTTCACATGCCATTCAGATCATGCCGCACATAAGTACAGAACGCAGAATGCAGAATATAGTGTTACAGTTAGAGAAAGTACAACGTAGGCAGACTATAAAGTGCAAGGGCCACGACAAGGTAGATTGGGAGATCAAGAGTTCATTGTGTAGCATATGAGAGGTCCATTCACGAGTCTGATAAGGGCGAGATAGAAGCTGTTTGTGAGCCTGGCAGTTCATACTCTCAGGCTTTTGCATCTTCAAGGAATCGTACAATCGAATCTGCCTCCCCCAGCAGTGCATCCCACACCTGGTGTAAAGAGATATTTCTGTGTGTTACTCGTCCTGGCCTCCAGTGTACCAGTCCTACATGTGATCGTAGCAAACAGAGACAGGAGTAGTCCATACGGCACCTTGACACTGACCTGCCGTCAAATGAAATCATTGGCCTCGGCTCCACTCTCCGCCCTGTTCTCAACACCCTATCTCCCCTTCGGACCAAAGATCTCTCTGTCTTGGCCCTGAGAATCTACAATGGCTCAGCCTCCGCAGCTGTCTTTTCATGAGTGAATGTGATTGTGTACGTTCCTTCCTGTCCTTCCCCCTCACTATTCTGAGACACTTTTAGTGTTTTTAGCATGAAGTCAGACGCAAAGTGTTTGTTCAAAGGTCCTGCCATTTCCTTATTTTCTATTATTAGTTCCCAATTGCATGACGCATGGGACCTGTATTTACCTCAGCTTCTCACTTCCTTTTTATATACCCATAGAAGATCTTCCTGTCTGTTCCAAACATGGAGCCAAATAAGGGAGGTGGGGAGGGCAGGTGGGAACAGTGGGGGGAGGGGACCCAGTGGGAGGGGTGTGTGGGTGACGGGCAGATGGAGTGGGTGGGGGAGGGGAAAGGATTAGGGTGATGGGGGCTGGGGTGGGGTGGGGGGTGATGGGGGGGTGTAGGAGGCACTGGGTAGATCAGGAGGAGAGAGAAAAGGGACGGGGGGGGGGGCAGGTTGCCTGAAATTGGAAAATTCAACTTTTGGGCAGACTCTGAGGTGATGTTATTTCCTTCCACAGTTGCTGCCTGACCCACTGGTTTCCTCCAGCAGACTGGGTTCCAGCCTCTGCCGTCTCTTGTGTCTACAGAAGTTTGGGTCACTACATTTGCCCATGCAGTCTCCAATCACTCCATGGGCTTCTCTTTACTTCCTGTCTCCATTGTAGACCAAAAGGCTCACTTCCCTTTACCTTGCATCTCTCTTGTGCAGTGTCTGTGCTGGGAGTGTGTGATAGGACAGTGTAGAGGGAGCTTCACTGTGTGTCTAACCTGAGGAGTATGTGATGGAACAGCGTAGAGGGAGCTTCACGCTGTGTATAACCCTGGGAGTGTGTGATGGGAGGGTGTAGAGGGAGCTTCACTGTGTGTCTAACCTGAGGAGTATGTGATGGAACAGCGTAGAGGGAGCTTCACGCTGTGTATAACCCTGGGAGTATGTGATGGGAGGGTGTAGAGGGAACTTCACTGTGTGCCTGACCCTAGGAGTGTGTGATGGGACAGTGTAGAGGGAGCTTCACTGTGTGCCTGACCCTAGGAGTGTGTGATAGGATGGTGTAGAGGGAGTTTTACACACTGTTTAACCTATGTAGTCCCTGCCCTGGGACGGATGAGATAAGCAGAGAGATATCTTTGTACCTTACTCCCTATTTCTTCCTGGGAATGTTGGTGTTGACATTACCACAATTTTCCATTGCCTGCCTCAGTAAGCAGCAACATAGAAAAAAGAACTTTATCCCAATGTTTGAAGTGTAATGTGTTTATAAATAGTCAGTGATTATAGATTGTTTCAAGATGAGTAATAGAATTTGTTGAAACAGTCACACTGGTTAACTATCAGGCTGGGAACATCTGTACAATGCAATTAGATCCTGCACAAGCAATAAAAGGTGTCAATGAAAAAGAACAATCTTCAGTTTATTTTCAAGGATGCCATCATTAGAATTCACTGAAAGTAGGCTGAGCATTGTGATTCTCCATTGGTGCATGTGTTCAAGTATTTAGTCACTGACTGGTTTATGACAAACTGTCACTGCTAATTTCTTCTGTACTGTTTTGAAGTCTGCACTCTCTCTCCCACCAGATCTCCATTCCCATCAGATCCCCATTCCCACCAGACTCCCATTCCCTCCAGATCACGCACCCCATCAATTCTCTTGTTTTACGGTCCGCTGATGAAGGTCAGTGTTGAGCAACACACAAAGTGCTGGAGGAACTCAGCAGGTCAGGCAGCACCTATGGAGGGAAATGAACAGGCTACATCTCGGGCAAAGAGCCTTCATCTGGACTGAAGGACAGAGGGGAGACAGCCAGTGTAAAGAGGTGGAGGGAAAGTGTGGAACTAGAGCTGCAAGCGATAGGTGGATCCAGGTGAGGAGGGGTGACGGGCAGATGGAGGAGGGGAGAGTGGAGATAGTGACGGAGGCTGGGAGGTGATGGGTGGAGGCAACACAAGGCTGCAGATGGTGGGATCTGATGGGAGAGGAAGGTGGAGCCTGGAATCAAGTGAGAGAGGTGGGGAGGGCAGAGGGGAACAGTGGGGCTTCAGCTTGGAATCGCAATCAAGGTCAAGACTATTCACACACCCGCACTTCCAGCCCTTCCCCTTCTCTATCCCAGAGCTATTGGAGCTTTGTAGGTATCATTCCAAAGGGATTGTCCAGCTGCAATCTGGAGGTCGGGATATGGGATCTTCCTTATCTGTAAGGTTCAAAATTACATTTGTTTTCACTAAATTTTCCAGACAGGTCCTGTTCATTAAAGGCATGACAGATCCCTTCATGGCCCTCATCCCCATTTCTGTAACCCCCTCTGGCCTCACAGCTCTCCATCTCTGTGTTCCTCCATTCCTCACTGCTTGACACCCCCAACTGAATCACACTCCCACTGCCAACACTCTAAACTCTAGAATTCCTTCGCCGTATCCCCCCCACCTGTCGCCCTCTCATCCTTCCTTGAAATGCTCTTAAAATCAACATCTTTACCCAATCTTTATTTAACGTAGACTATCTTGGGAAATGTGACCAGATTAAGCATGTAGCTCTGACAGATAAAAGTTTCCTTCTGTAGTTTGGGATCACTGGCTAAATCCTTGCTCCCTCTGTATTTGATAAGAAACACTGCCAATGAGACACAGAGGCAGTCACCTAAATTAAGTGTGTGTTCCATCCTAAGCTTCATTTCACTGTGTAAACCTTAGCTTGACATTTAGTGCATCTGGCCTAAGCACAGTTTCTGTTCTAAGAATGACTTCAAAGAGCAGAACTCCTGAGCTAATAGCAGAGACAACCCCCAGCAGTCGGTAGATTTATCTTTCTGAAAATAAATACTGAGTGCTGCTTGCTTTTAGTAGAAAGCTTTTGTCAACATTTACAGTTCAATTAAGTACTGGTTCAAAACAAAACCATTGGGATATCACATCTGTACACACTTCCAGAGAGTAACAGAGAATGAAAGTGGGAGGTTAGAGAAGCACTTCACCTCTCGACACAAAGCACATTAGGAGCCAAGCTCATGCCTTTGTCCACTGTTCTAATGCAGGAAACACAGCAGCTTTCACCAACTGCAGTGAGAAAAAGACCACAGAACAGTACGCAAGACAAGTTTTCCACTGTACCTCTGTACATGTGACAATAATAAACCAATTTACAGTGTTGTTTGCTGAAGGCAGCTCACCGGGAGAATTCTGCACTTCTTTCATACCACCCTACAGAATCATTCGTAGCAGCCAGAGAGGGTGTAATAGTTCATCCAAAAGAAGGCACCTGCACCTGCAACTGTGCAGCCTCCCTCCGCCCTACACTGAGGCAGCAGCCTGGACTACATGTGCAGTGACTGGGACTTGAACTCACCCCTCCTTCAGTTCCTGCCTCTTCTATACAGTTGGCCACAGCCTCCAGTAAAGTAGAACATAGAACAGAGAGCGTAGAACAGTACAGCACAGGAACAGGCCCTTCGGCTCACGATGTCTGTGCCGACCATGATGTCAAATTAAATTAATCCCATCTGCCTGCACATGATCCATATTCCTCCATTCCCTGCATATTCATGTGTCTAAGTGCCTCCTGAATGCCACAATCATGTCTGCCTCCACCTCCACCCCTGGCAGCCCGTTCCAGGCACCCACTGCTCTCTGTGAAAACAACTTGCCCCACACATCTCCTTTGAACTTACCCCCTCTCATCTTAAATGCATGCCCTCTAGTATTAGACATTTCAACCCTGGGGAAAACATACCTCTATCTATGCCTCTCATAATTTTGTAAGTCATCATTCGGTAAACAATCACAGCTCGGAGAAGGAGTAAGGGTGCATGGAACACTCACCCTAACCCACCGCTCTCTGTGTAAATGAGCTGCCCTGCACACATATCCTTTGAACATTCCTCCTCTCACCCTAAAGCTACGTCCTCTAGTATTTGACGTTTCTACCCTGGGAAAAAGATTCTGACGGTCTACCCTATCTATGCTTCTCATAATTTTCTAAACCTCTCAGGCCTCTGGTAATGTCATTATCCCAATACTTACTCTATTCATTAAAACTGAATATTTAGCTTAGTTGCTAAATCAATCCTAAGGCTATATTGCATTCAGCAGGGTGTAATGGTGCGTGCAGCACCATTGGAGACTGTCCTGCTAAACTGAACTTCTTTGGACTTGTTTAAGTCAGCAGAACATAGATGCAACATGAATATAATTTAACCGCCAGTCATCACTCGGGTGAAACCAAGGTGAGAAGTTCAATCTGAACCTGAGGCAGGAATCATTTTGCCTTGAACATCACCAATAGCCTGTCCTGGTCCAACCACAGAGCCACCACGGCCAAGAAAGCTCACCAGCGCCTCTACTTCCTCAGAGGTGAAAGAAATTCGACATGTCCCCATTGAACCTCACTGAATTTTATCGATGCACCATAGAAAGCATCCTGTCCGGATGCTTGGTATGGTAACTGCTCTGCCCATGACCACAAGAAACTGCAGAGAGTTGTGGACACAGCTCAGCACATCACAGAAACCAGCCTCCCCTCCATGGACTCTGTCTACACTTCCCGCTGCCTCGGTAAAGCAGCCAACATAATCAAAGACCCCTCCCACCCCAGACATTCTCTCTTCTCTCCCCTCCCATCAGGCAGAAGGTACAAAAGGCTGAAAACATGTACCACCAGGTTCAAGGACAGCTTCTACCTCACTAGTACAAGTAGTTCCCTAGTACAATAAGATAGACTCTTGAGCTCACAATCTACCTCATTATGGCCTTGCACCTTATTGTCTGCCTGTGCTGCACTTTCTCTGTAACTGTAACAAATTATTCTGCATTCTGTTATTGTTTTCCCTTGTACTACCTCAATGTACTGATGTGATAAAACGATCTGTATGGATGACATGCAGAACAAAGTGTTTCACTGGACCTCGGTACATGTGACAATAATAAACCAATTTACCAATTTTACAATTAACCAATTTACCAATTTATTTTATCAGAATGAGAGCTGGTCTGAGACGTACAGGATACTGAGAGGGATTTCTGGAGTAGGTGTTGAGTGGGCTATTCCCTTAAACTAAAGAATTTAAAATTCAGGAGGCAAATCTCAGGGGAAGAGCTACCTATAAGGACTGAGCTGAGGAGAAACTTCTTTATACAGAGGGCGATGACTTTACCCTCATAGAGAACTGTAGGTGCTCAGTCAATGAGAACATTAGCTGAGATCAATGGATTTTTGGAGCAATAAACATACTGCTGGGGGAAGTCAGCTGGTTGAGCAGCACCGCTGGAGGCAAAGAGGCAGTCGACGTTTCGGGTGTTGACTCCGTATCAGGACTGGTCTCTGATAGATTTTTGGACACCAAGTAAAGCAGAGGGTATGGGGAATGGGGGGAAAGTGGTCACGTATGACCTGATTGATTGGTGGAGCATGCCAATAGAGCTGACTCCAACTCCCCGTTCACGTGGCTACAGGTCTCCGATAGAACGCACGGTACCTTCACAAGTTCAACAGGAGTCATCACATCAGGCCTAATCATATCTAATTGAGTGATTAATTTTTCCTCTAATCCCTGTGTTAAATTAATCCTCTGATCGGTGCTCACAGCTGTGGTGTGTAGACAAAGTTAAGGAGCATTTCACTCATGGCATGGGGCAGAGTTACGTGCCTAATGCAAGGCACAAAATTAAAACAGTGTCCATAGTTCGCAGTGGGCAAAGGACCAGTAACTACCTAAGGGCAAGGAGTCTTTGTGCACGTTGTCTCGCCATGTGCCCACTGAAAGGGCAACCACTGTAGCTGAACATCCAGGGTCAAAGAAAGAGAAGGTCATCAAGGCCCCTGGAGCCAGTTTCACCATTTGGGTAGATCTTGGTGATCGGACATCAGCTCCATCTGTTCGCCTTGACTCCATCACACGTAAAGCCTGTGCCTGGCCAAGATAGATCAGTCTCAGCTTTGAAGTGTGTAATTGACCCCTAACCCCTGACCTCTGGCCTCTGAAGTGTGGGTGAGGGGCTCCAGATTTCTGAGGGGGTGCTTCCTGACAGCTGCCCTGTTCTAGAACCAGTCTCCATTCCAACAAAGAAATAGTTTCTCTTTAACAACTGCTTCCTTACTTTAGCACAGAAAGAGGCCATTCGACACATTAGGTCTGTGTTGGCTCCCAGGGGAACCATCCCATCAGTCCCATTCCTACCCCCTCTATTTCCCTAAACCCTTGCAACCTTTTGTCTCTCACATGCCCACTAACTCCTCTTTGAATATACCCACACTGAAGGGCTGTTTATAACAGCTGATTAACCCACCAACCCGCACGTCTTTGGGATGTGGGAGGAAGCCGAGACAATCGGAGAAAACCCACACGGTCACAGGGAGAACGTGCAACCTCCACACAGACAGCACCCAAGGTCAGAACCAAAGTTGGGTGGCTGGAGGTGTGAATTAACAGCACTAACTGTTGTGTCACTGTGCTGTCCTACTACAACACTGTACTGCACTGTGGGAACCCTTCTTAAACGTTAACTTAAGCTTCCCGGTCTTAAGCATCCCAGCTCTAAACAGTATCCGTGCTGTCTGGCCCTAGGACTAGGACTCTCTGATTCTACAACTCCTGGAAAGTGGGAGGGGCTGAAGGTATGCAAATATGGCAAGGGAAGGGGAGATGGACAAACCTAGGGACTGATGTCCCATCATCATTATACATGGCTGAGGGATCCTACAGAGCCAGGACATGTGGCTAAGTTGTTTTCCTTGGTGGGTGAGTCCAGGACAAGAGGGCACAATCTTAGAATTAGAGGGTACCCATTTAGAACAGAGATGAGGAGAAATTTCTTTAGCCAGAGGGTCGTGGATTTACGGAATTTGTTGCCACATATAGCTGTGGAGGCACAATCATTGGGGGTGTTTAAGGAGGAGATTGATAGGTATCTAATTAGTCAGGGTATCAAGGGATATGGGGAAGAGGCCGGGAAATGGGGCTAGATGGGAGAATAGTTTAGCTCATGTGAAGCGGCAGAGCAGACTCGATGGGCCGAATGGCCTACTTCTGCTCCTTTGTCTTGTGACCTTGTGTGATCTAGTGAATCAGAGAGGAAATGAATCGACATTTGAAAGACCTCTAGTAATGAAAGACGGCACAGATTTATTGAAGGCAAATCATGCTCAATGAACTTGATGAGTTCTTTGATGCAGTGATAGAGGTGATTGATGAGGGCAGAGATGTGGTGAATGGTTTACTGTGACCAGCTCCAGGGGTAGGTCTTGGGGACTCTGGTCTTCTCAATACAAAGTCATGAGTGTAGAGCAGATAATTTTAAAATGTGCAGTTAACACATAATTTGGAAAGGTGATAAATAGCAAGCAGGATGGGAACAGACTGCAGAAGAACAGAAGGAGATTGATGAAATGGACAGACTAACTGCAGGTTACATTTAATGCCAAGATGTGTGAGATGATTTACTTAGATAGAAAAATGCCAAAACAGTCCTGTTACAAAGGAGCCCTGGAATGAGGACTCCGTGTACATGAGGTTTTGAGGGTGACAGGACAAACCAAGAAGATTGTTCAAAACACGCGAGATCTTCACTTTATTCTGACACATCAAATAAGTTACAGTCAACCTTTATAACACACTGAAGTAGTTCAACTGCAAGTTTATTGTCAGGGGCACACATACCCAGGGTATAAATGCCATGAAAATGAGCTTTCTGCAGCAGCAGCTCAGTGCATTACAACAATGACAAACCTAAATTATATAAACAAATTAACATAAATTATACATAACTTACATGACAAAATAAGGAAAAATAAACACAACATCAGTGCAAGTTGAGGGAAACAGTCCGAGGTAGAATTAGGGTTTTTCAGGTGGGTTCAAGAACCTGACGGCAGTGAGGAAGAAGCTGTTGTTGAACCTTGAGGTGAGGGTCTTCAGGCTCCTGTACCTCCTGCCTGATGGCAGCATCAAGAAGAGGGCACGGCCCGGATGGTGGGGGTCCCTGATGGTGGACGTCACCTTCCTGAGACATCGCCTCTCATAGATGTCCTTGGTGGTGGGGAGAGCTGTACCTGTGATGGAACTTGCTGAGTCCCACCACTCTCTGTAGGCTCTTATGTTCCTGTGCATTGGACTTTCCACACCAGGCCGTGATGTAACCACAAATCTAATTCTGAGCATGAGAATTTTAGGACGAAGAGGGGAGGGTGCAGAGGAGGTTTGCTGGATTTACCACTCCCAGGAGAGAGGAACTTCAGAAGCAGAAAAGACGAAGGGGAGCTCTGGCAAAGAGCCTAGGACAGTGTGCACAATGAGGAATTGTTTGCAGTGGCAGGAGACTCGGTGACCAGGGAACGCAGTGACACAGCTGATGGAGCCACTGCCTCACAGCTCCAGAGATCCAGGTTCAATCCCAACCTCGGGGGCTGTGTGGAGTTTGCACGTTCTCCCTGTGACGGTGTGGGTTTCCCCCGGGTGCTCCGGTTCCCTCCCACATCCCAAAGACGTGCAGGTCGGTAGGTAATTGGCAGCTGTAAATTGCCCCCAGTATGTAGGTGAGGGGTAGAATCTGGAGTTCATGGGAATATGGTGAGAATAAAATGTGGGATTCACGTAGGATTGGTGTAAATAGATGGTTGATGGTCGGCATGGACTCAGTGGGCCGAAGGGCCTGTTTCCGTTCCCTATAACTTTGTGACTCCACTGTGATGACGAAAAACCAGTTAACTGCGAGTTGCTGCAGTTGGGACCTAGCACAGGAACATCAGTGGAAGCAGATTCCACAGAGACTTGCAAAATGGCATAGGAGAAATACGTGAATTAGCCAGTGTCCAAGGTGAGAGCAGCGAGCAGCTCGCTCCCATTAGCCCCAGGACACCAGGACATCCAGGAGAATTCTGCCTCTCTCTAAAGCAGTGCAGTGGGATCTTTGACACGCACAACAGAGGAGGAGAGGGCAACATCTCACCCAAGGGTTGAGGGGAGAAGAGAGAAGGAACGTGGTCACAGGGTCAGATTATTTTAACAGCAAAGACTAAGCTGAAAAAGGGTGTCCTGGGATCTGTCTTCCCCTGCTAACACTTGCCCCTTCACCTGTTGCTTTTTACGATTCACCCTTTCATACTTCTACCCTTTACCCCATGACCCTGACCCTGACCATGACCATGACCATGACATGACTCAGCCCAGTACATCACGGGCAGGCACATCCCTCCCCACCATCGGTAGTATCTACAGGAGACGCTGCCTCAAGAAGGCAACATCCATCATCAAAGATCCCTACCACTCAAGCCATGCCATCTTCTCCAGATCCCATTGGGCAGGAGGTACAGAAACCTGAAGTCCCACACCACCAGGTACAGGAACAGCTACTTCCCTTCAACCATTCGGTTCTTGAACCAACCGGCACACCCCTGATCACTACAGTTCAGCAACACTGGGACCACTTTGATCACTTTGCAGTAAAATGGACTTTGTTTTTGTTATTCTAATTGTGATTAATTTATGGTTTTCTTGCGTATGCTGCTTATCTGATGCTGTGTGCCTGGGATGCTGCTGCAAGTAAGTATTTCATTGCACCTGTCCACACATGGACTTGTGCAGATGACAATGAACTCGACTCAACTCGACTTGACCCTTTCACCTCTTCCTGATCCCCTATTTCCCCCACTCATCAACCCTTACCCCGCTCCGTATACCCACCACCCTCTGTGTGAAAAACTTGCCTCTCAGGACCCCTTTAGACTGTGATCATCCACCTTATCTACGCCTGTCATGATTTTATAAACCTCTCTAAGCTCACCCCTTCGGCCTCCTTCGCTCCAGGGAAAAAACCCCAGCTTGTCCAGTCTCTCCTTATAACTCAAGGCCTCCAGTCCCAGTAACATCCTTGTGAATCTTTTCCGCACCCTTTCCAGCTTAATGAGGTAGTAATTTATAAGGAATTGGAAGCAGACAAGGAGTGGCTTGCATTTAAAGAATTAATATGAACTCTACTACAAAAGCATATACCTTTGAGGCACAAAACCCAACAGGAGAGGTGGTGCAGCCTTGGCTAACCTTGGGACATTATGTTGCAGTTGTACGAAACACTGGAGTTCTGGTCACCACACTGCAGGAAGGATGTGGTAGTAATAGAGAGGGTACAGAAGGGGTTCACCAGGATGTCAGCTGGAATGGAGGGCTGTGGTTATAAGGAGAGATTGGATGGGTTGGGTTTATTCTCACTGGAATGTAGGAGGCTGAGTGGTGACCTTACAACATAATGAGGGTCATAGATAGGGTAGATGGTCAGAGTCTTTTCTCCCCGGGCAGGGGAGTCTAGAACTAGAGGGAGCAGGTTTAAGGTGAGAGCAGAGAAATTTAAAGGAGATCTGAGGGGCAGTGTTTCACACAGAGGAACTGCCAGAGGATGTGGTGGAGACAGAGGACAGGTAGGCAACTTGGTTGGCATGGACGAGTTAGGCCGAAGGACCTGTTTTCGTGCTGTATAACTCAATGACTCCCTTTTTTATGAATAGTGGTCCGACATTTGCCATTTTCTATTTGGTTCAGGATTGTGGAAGTTTTGGAAAGTGACAACCAATGTATCCAACATTTCTGCAGCCGCCTCTGCTACAACCCAGTGATTCAGCCCATGGCACTTTAGCTTCATCAGTTTTACCCAGCAGCTTTTCTATAGCAAAGATGCAATATATTTGCCATCTCCTTGCTTCCCTCATTTATTCTCCCATCTTTTGTTTGTAAGGGACTGATGTTTACTTTTGCTACTCCCCTCTGTTTGAAGACAACCTGGGGTAATGATGTGAGCCGTCATCGAGCTTCACATCCTCTGCACGCTGCCAGGAAGCTACTACTGGAGGTTATAAATGGACACATCAAACCTTTTAGCAAAGAGAAGGGTTCGAAGTGATTAGCAGGATTAGTGTCACTTTAGAATGTGCAGGTGATTAGCGGAAAGTGGAATTATTCAATGTGTCTGAGAGTAATTAGGAAGTGAGAGCGTTCGGATTTGGTTATGTATTTGGAAATTGCAACAGAATATATATTCCAGTAAAGATACAGGAGTCCTGGAGAAATCCAAACCAAATTTACGTGGATGATAATTTTCAGTAAAGGCTGAAAAGTTCAGGCTATCAGATGGGTGATGGAGCTGTTAAAAGTTATGAAGGGTTTGACCAGAAGACGTTTCCACTGGTTGGTGAGCCCAGTTATTAAACCTGATCAGGAACTGAGGAGAAACCTTCCATGGAGGGCGGGGGAATGAGGGTCTCACTCCCACAGGCAGTGTTGAGGTGAACAAAAGAACTGGGTTTCAGGGCAAGCTGGGTAAATATGAGAAAGGAACAATAGTCCAGTGAATCTGCTCGGCCTTACAGTGGGATTGTGGCTGATTCTATCTCAGTACCACACCCCTTGATGACTTCTGTGACCAGAAATCCATCTACCTCCTTCGTGGCCTCCACAGTCCTCTGTGGTAGAGAACTCCACAGGTCACAAGCCTCTGGACGAAGAAGTTTCACCTTTTCTCAGTCCTAAATGTCCTACAGTTAGCCAGTGTGATCCCTGGTCCTGGGTCCCTGCATCCAGTCTGAATTTTGTATGTTTCAATGAGATCCCTCCTCATTCTTCCAAACCAGTGAATGAGTTGACCAATCTCTCCTCAAGCGACAGAACCACCATTCAGGAATTAACTTGCTGACCCTTTGCTGCATGTATATCCTTTCTTATGTACAGAGAATAAAACTTCACACAAGGTAGTCTCAGAGGAGGAGATGGGATGATGGCGGAATGAGATGACCGGCCCAACTACTCAATGCTGCCGTTTCTGCTGTAACATGGGCTCTTCCACCTTCACCTCTCCAACCCCCACTATCCAATCCCTGTCATGACATCCCTCCTTCCCTGAGTGCTCATTCCAGTGCTGCTGTAAGGGTCTTGAACGGACTGCTTTTTCTGATAAAGGTAACTCCTGATCTCTCAGTCTACCTGATCATGGCCTTTGCACCTTATTTGTCTAACTTTCTCTGTAGCTCTAACACATAATTCTGCACACTGTCATTGCTTTTGCTTTCTACTACATCGATGTACTTATGTATGGAATGATCTGTCTAGGTGACGCGCAAACTCAAGTTTTTCACCGTACCTTGGTACACGTGACACCAGTTATCAATGACAGAAGCTCTGTTTCTGGATAGAGTGATGGGTCCAAAGTGGTAGAAAGGGTATTTGAAGATTGCACAGGCACGACCAATTGATGGACTGCATTAAATTGGTAAATTTAATTGGTGAATTGGTTTATTATTGTCACATGTACTGAGGTACAGCGAAAAACTTTGTTCTGCATGCCATCCATACAGTTCATTTCACAAAATTAGTACCATCAAGGTAGTATAAGAGAAAACAATAACAGAATGCAGAATAAAGTGTTACAGTTACAGAGAAAGTGCAGTGCAGGCAGACAATAAGGTGCAAGGTCACAACAAGATAGATTGTGAGGCCAAGATTCCATCTTATCGTACCAGGGGACCGTTCAATCGTCTTATAACAGCGGGATAGAAGCTGTCCTTCAGCCTGGTGGTACATGTTTTCAGGCTTTTGCATCTTCTGCCGGATGGGAGGGGGGAGAAGAAAGAATGTCTTTGATTATGTTGGCTGCTTTACCGAGGCAGCAAGAAGTGTAGATAGAGTCCATGGAGGGGAGGCTGGTTTCCGTGATGTGCTGAGCTGTGTCCACAACCCTCTGTAGTTTCTTGCAGTCTCGAGCAAAGCATTTGCAGTAACAAGCCATGATGCATCCAGATAGGATGCTTTCTGTGGTGCATCTGTAAAAATTAGTGATCGTCAAATTTCTTTAGCTTCCTGAGGTTGATGACCATCTCCTGGTCCTGTGACCCAGCTGGGATAATGGACAATGCCAGGAGTGACAGGTAGAACTGACATAACCCAGGGGTTTGCGTAGCGGCTGGCTGGCAGGGGTGTTGTGGGCACAGGGAAGGCCTGCAATTGAGGTAAAGATTACCGGAGCATGATCATGGATCAATAGTTGACTCAGCAATTCACCAAGGATGCTGCGATAATTCTCGGCAGAGACCCTGCAAATTAGCAGGAGAAGTGAAGATCCAAGCACTTTGCAGCCACTGCTATTTAATCTGAAATGGATGAGATTGGCATTTGCACTGAGTTTTGAATTTTATTTAGTAATCTTCTAACGGATTCTATTTACTTCCCTTGCTCTTTAAGCCTTTTCATGCTGATTTGCCAGATTTATGCTTAATGCATATGATGTGAGATTGCACCTCTTCATGGCTGTAGTCCTAATGATATCAGAGCTGATGTCTCAGAGCTGCTCCGAGTGGCAGTTTACAAATACCTGCAATGTCACGTAGTCTACAACAGGACTCTCAGATGGAAATCAGACCTAGGGACAATTGCAATTTAACTGGGGCAAGGAGGCTGAGCACAACATTTCACTTTCTGGAGATTTACAGAATTAAAGAACCGTTACAGCAGGGAAGGAGGCCATTTGGTCCACTGATGCAATGCTAGCTTTCTGCAAGAGTAACCCAGTTACTCCCATTCCCCAGTTCTGTTCTGCAATATAATTGCCCCAGTTTATCCATCTAATTCATGTCCCAATGCATCGATTCACTTCCCTTTCAGGACATAGGTTTGAGGTCACGACCACTCACTGTGGGAAACATCTTTCTTCACCCATCTCCTCTGCCAACCTCCTTAAACCCATGACCTCTGATTTTTGACCCACCTGCCAATGGGAACAGTTTATTCCTGTTGTTTTGGACCTTTGGTGGTTTTGAACCCCTCTGTCAAATCACCCCTCAATCTTCTCATCTCCAAGGAGACCAGTCCAGCTCCTCCGGCCTCTGCACATAACAGTAACCCCGGTACTGCTCAATCAAGTCTCCTCTGACTTGGTGAGACTGCGCTTGGAGGATTACGTGCAGCTTTGCTCACCCTGTTGTAGGAAAGACATCATTAAAATGCAAAGAGTGCACAGAAGATTTACGAGGATGCTGCCAGGACTCAAAGGCCAGGGTTATAGGGAGAGGTTGGGCAGGCTAGGACTATATTCCTTGGAATGTAGGAGGTTGAGGGCTGACCTTGAGGTGTATAAAATCATGGGGGATATAGATAGGGGGAATACACATAGTCTTTTTCCCAAGGAAGGGCAACTAAAATGGTTTAAGGTGAGAGGTGAAAGATTTAAAAGGGACCTGAGGGTCCAACTTCTTCATCCAGAGGGTGGTCCGTAAATGGAACGAGCTGCCAGAGGAAGTGGTTGAGGCAGGTTCAGTAACAACATACAAAAGGCGCTTGGACAGGTACACGGATAGGAACAGTTTAGAGAGAGATGGGCCAAATGTAGGCAAATGGGACTAGCTTGGTGGGCACTGTGGTCAGCATGGACCAGCTGGGTCAAGGGGCCTGTTTCCGTGCTGTATGGCTCTATGGCTTTGTGACTCTGGACCCTTTCTTGGACCTCACACCCTTCCCACAGCAGGGTGACAAGGGCTGGACACACTTCTCTAGTCATGGTTCAATATAAGCTCCTCAAGTTAATAAAGCTCAGAACACTGTGTCCTCTTAGTCGTGCCCTCAACCTGCTCTGTCACTTTCAAAGATTTGTCCATGGATACACCAATCTCTCCCTCTCCTTGCACACCTTTAGACTTCAGCTCTCCATGTTATATTGCATCTCATCAATCTTCTTACCAAACTGCAACGCTTGGCGTTTCTAGGCATGAAATGTCGTCTGCCGGGTGACCACCTGTTCCACCCGCCTGCCCATTCCCTCTGGAAATCTATCGCAATCCTCCTCACTTCCAAGTTTGGTGCTGTCTGCATATTTTAAGACACAGCCTTGTGCATCCAAATGCAAGTCATGAATATAGATCAAGAGAGCAGTGATGCCAAGATCAGCCAAGTGCCTGAGATACAACTGTTCACCAGGATTCTGCTTCCTGTCCCAAGGCCAAGTCTACATCCAGGCTGCACTCCCTTTTATACTATGGCTTTTGATTTTGCTGATAAGCCACTGAGGCACTTGTTCAAATGTCTTTTGAAAGAGAATGTAATTCCCATTGTGTCCTGGAAGGTAACCTCCCCTCAATCTAAGGTCCAGTCTATCACCTGGTAGCACTCATATCTACTGTGATGAGGTGCTTCGAGAGGCTGGTCATGGCTAGAATTAACTCCTGCCTGAGCAAGGACCTGGACCCACTGCAGTTTGCCTATTGCCACAACAGGTCTACAGCAGACACAATCTCACTGGCTCTCCACTCAGCTTTGGAGGACCTAGACAACAGCAAAACATACGTCAGGCTGCTGTTCATCAATTACAGCTCGGTGTTCAACACCATCATTCCCTCAGTACTAATCAATAAGTTTCAAAACCCGGGCCTCTGTACCTCCCTCTGCAACTGGATCCTTTACTTCCTTATCGGGAGACCACAGTCAGTGCAGATCGGTAATAACATCTCCTCCTCGCTGACTATCAAACACAGGCGCACCTCAAGGTTGCGTGCTTAGCCCACTGCTCTACTCTCTCTACACTCATGACTGTGTGGTTAAGCACAGCTCAAACACCATCTATAAATTCACCGATGACACCACTGTTGTTGGCAGAATCTCAGATGGCGATGGGGAAGCGTACGGGGTGAGATAGATCGGCTGGTTGAGTGGTGTCGCAACAACAACCTCACACTCAACGTCAGCAAGACCAAGGAACTGATTGTGGACTTCAGGAAGGGGAAGTCGAGAGAACACACACCGGTCCTCATTGAGGGGTCAGCAGTGGAAAGGGTGAGCAGCTTTAGGTTCCTGGGCGTCAGCATCTCAGAGGATCTATCCTGGGCCCAACACATTGATGCAATCACAAAGAAGGCATGCCAGCAGCTCTACTTCAAGAGAAGTTTAAGGAGATTTGGTACGTCACCAAAGGCTCTTGCATATTTCTACAGATGTACGGTGGGGAGCATTCTGACTGCTTGCATCACCGATTGTAGCTTCCAATGCACAGGATCGCAAGAGGCTGCAGAAGGTTGTAGACTCAGCCAGCTCCATCACGGGCACAACCCTCCCCACCATCGAGGACATCTTCAAGAGGCGGTGCCTCAAGAAGGCGGCATCCATCACTGAAGACCCTCACCACCCCGGACATTCCCTCTTCACATTACTACCATCGAGGAGGAGGTGCAGGTGCCCTAAGACCCACACTCAATGTTTCAGGAACAGCTTCTTCCCCTCCACCATCAAATTTCTAAACAGTCCATGAACCCAAGAACACTGCCTTATTATTCCTTTTTTGCACGATCCCTTTATTTTTGTAACTTATAGATTTTATGTCTTGCACTGTACTGCTGCCGCAAAACAACTCATTTCACATCATATGTCAGTGATAATAAATCTGATCCTGATACTGAGGTCCATCAACTCCCCGTCAACTTACGGGTCGTTGCAAAGATTTTGTCAATTCGTTATTCGGAAATGGGTATCATGAGCAATTGCTCACACGGATCCAAGCCACTTGTCCCCTCTGCTATTTCTCCTCTTCCCACCTCCTTTCATCCTCATCCCCTGATCCCCACCTCCTCCTACTCCTCCCCCTCTATTTTTATCCAGCTTCTCCTTAGACCCTGCTCCTCATCCCAACCATTCCCTTTGAGAGAAACTCCCATGTTCTCTCCTTTCCCTGCATAAAAAATTCCCCCAGTTCCTGATTAGATTTGTCAGTGACAGTCCGATTATGTAGGCTCCTGATTCTGGACTCTCAGGCAAGTAGACAGCAGAGTGGTGTAGCGGGTAGAGCTGCTGTTTCACAGCTCCCGAGACCCAGGTTCAATCCTGAGCTCGGCTGCTGTCTGTGTGGAGTTTGCACGTTCTCCCTGTGACTGCGTGGGTTTCCCTCGGCTGCTCCAGTTTCCTCCCGCACCCCAAAGACATGCTGGTAGTTAATTAATTGTAAGTTACCCCCAGTGCAGGGTAGTGGCAAAAGAATCAAAGAGGAGTTATTGGGCGCATGAGACAGAACAAGTTGCAGGGATATGGGGAAATAAGGAGAGGGGGAATGGGAGTGATGGGATTGCTCTCATGGGGGCTGGCATGGACCAGATGGTCCAAATGGCCTCCTTCTGTGTCATAGCAATTAAGTGGAAGCATCTTCACATCCACCCTTTCACAACACTTCATAAACTTAATGCTCTCACCACACTCCGAAGGTCTCCCTCTGCTCTGTGTGTCCAAGGGAAAAGAAGTCCAGTGTGTTGGAAGGTGAGATGCTGTTGGAAACCTGCTGAGTATCCCCAGCCTTTGATAGGTGGAACCTCAATGGGTGCATGGTCTCCTTCTCCGTTTCAGTGGGTGAAAGTACAATTCCAGGAAGGAGACATTGGACAGGTCTCCGCAGTTTATGAGGTGGTCCTCGGATGGCTTCACCTTTGCTCAGCCATGCCTGTACCAGAGAGAAACCAAGGTGATACAGATATGTTTCTCAAAACACAAGAGACTGCAGATGCTGGAATCTGGAGGAACACCCAAAATGCTGGAGGAACTCAGCAGGTCAGGCAGCCTCTGTGGAGGGAAATAGACAGTCGATGTTTCGGATTGAGACCCTTTATCTGACTGAACAGGATCAGATATGTTTCTGATACTTTGGAAGTTGACCTCCTAAATTGGATTCTCTTAAATTGGATTGGAAAAAGATTCTGACTATCTACACTATCTAAGCCTCTTATAATTTTATATACCTCTATCACATCGTCCCTCAGCCTCCTTTGCTCCAGGGAAAACAAGCCCCAAGCTCCCGCAACAATCTCCTTCCTATAGTATGATGACCAGAACTGCACACAGTGTTCCAAGTACAATCTAACCAGTGTTTTGTAAAGTGCAGCATAATGTCCCAACTGACCCATGAAGGCAAGCATGCCGTGTGCCTTCTTCATCATCTTACCTAGCAGCGTTGCCATTTTCAGGAACAATGGACTTGAACCCCAAGGACTCTCTGTTCATCAACTACCCCACTATTTACTGTACATATCCCACCTCAATCTGACTTCCCAAAAGGCATCACCTCGTACTTGTTGAGATTAAATTCCATCTGCCAATGCTCCATCTTACACAACCTTCCTCACTAACTGCCACACCACCAACGTTCATATTGTCCTCAATGTTGTAAATCATACCTCCTACATTCACATCCAAGTCACATAATGTACTGTATCATAAACAACAAGGGTCCCAGCACCAACCCCTGCGGTACACCACTGGTCACAGACTTCCAACCAGAAAAGCATCCCTCTGCCTCCTATCGCCAGGCCAGTTTTGGGTCCAATTAGCCAGCTCGCCTTGGATCCCATGTCCTTTGGACCTGGACCAGCCTACCATGTGGGACCTTGTCCAATGCCATACCAAAGTTCATACAGACAATGTCTACTGCCCTGCCTTTATCAATCATCTCAGTTACCTCTTCAAAAAACTCTATCAAGTTACTGAGACAGGATTTCCCCCACACAACGCCAAGCTGACTATTCCTGATCAGCCCTTACCTTTCCAAATGTAGATAAACCCTATCCCTTAACATATTCTCCAATATTTTCCCTACCACTGACATCAGTCTCACCAGCCTACAGTTACCTGGCTTATCCCTGCTGCCTTTTATAAAGAAAGGGACACCAGTGGCTATCCCCCAGTCTTCTGGTATCTCTTCTGTGGCTAACAAAGATGCAAAAATCTCTGTCAGAACAACTATCTCCACCCTTGCTTCCCATAGTAAGCTCAGGCATTCCAAGGCATCTAACACCTTCCACCTGTCTGTCCACATACCCCTCCCTGAACTCATCATCTTCCACGTCCTTCTCCTTGGTGAATACAGACAAGATGCATTCATTTAGGACCTCACCTACATCACCTGGGCCCACACATACATTACCCCTTTGGTCCCAAAGGGGACCCACACATTCCCTGGCTACCCTCTTGCTCCTGATATGATTATAAAATGTTTTGGAGTTCTACAGATATCCTGAAAGTTATGTTCTGTAATATTTTCTCTGTGCCTCTCCCCAAACCTTCTTTGCTCTTTGGGAGTTCCTCCAGGGAGCTGAGTCTCCTTCCCTTGCTGCATGCCAGTGGCTCTCTCCTGCACCCTCGCCAAGGGTATGACATCCTTCTCAGTGTACTGTCCAGAACTGGACACAATGATGGATGTTCTTTGGCTTTCTTCCCTCACTATCTAAAAACAGATTTGTTAAATTCTTTACTATGAAGACAAAGCACATTCAAACCCTTGTCATCCAATTATCTCCTGCCACTATGGGGAAACATCCACACCGCATCTTTTTCCATGGCTTGGGGCCAATGCAGGACCTGCCCAGTGATACCACAGCTGGCACGCCAGAATCCCTGGCATGTTGGATGGGAACAATCAGAGCTGGACCTATCCCAGTCTGGTGTTTGGTTGGGGTGGCCACCTGATTGTCACTGAAGCAAAAATCTGCTCTTATTCTCAAAGCTGCTGGAGATACTCAACCAGTCAGGAGGCATCTGTGGAGAGAGAAACAGGATCAACGTTCCAGCCTTTGTCATTGACTTTGTTTCACTCTCCACAGATGCCGCCTCACCTACTGAGTGCTTCGTTTAATTTTCATGCAATGTTTACCAACTAGTTAATCAGAGTTTGGATTGTGACAACTTCAGCCGTGTCAGAACCTCCGCTTGCTGACTTCAATCCCACAGCCAAAACCTGAGCACAAAGGACCAGGTTTACACTGCAGTGTTGACCGTCTGCAGCCAGTCACTGCACTGTATCCTGCTGAGTCTCCAAGGTATTCCCATTGCAGTACCGAACACGGCTCTGTGGAGTTGATCGAGCTGGCTGTCCCATGAAGCAGGGCAGGTTGCGAGCTACAGATCCTCATGACCTGCCCCAGAGAGTCCTGCTTGGAGCTCAAAGGTCTGTTGAACTGTTTCTGAAAGCCTCCAGTGATCAAACAGATCTGAAACAGCTGTTCAAATAGATATGGATAAAATTAAAAGCATTTTTTAAATGAAAGAATAAATTAGTTAAAACTTCTATAAATGAATTATAAACATAAAAAAGTAAAATAAATAACTCTCCACCAGCCCCCCCCACCCCCGTCTATCACCCCTCCTTACCTGGATCCACCAATCACCTGCCAGCTCTTGCTCCACCCCTTCCCCTCACCTCTTTATTCTGGCTATCTCCCCTCCATCTTTTAGACCACTTGAAAGGTCTCGACCAGAAACATTGACTGTCCATCTCCCTCCACAGATGCTGCCTGACCCACTGAGTTCGTCCAGCAAATTGTTTTTTTTTGCTCCAAGCAACTTCATTGCCATCTGCCTCCATTCCCTGCATGTTCATGTGTCTATCTAACAGCCTCTTAAACACCACTGTTGTATCTGCCTCCACCCCCACCCCTGGCAGCCCGATCCAGGCACCCACCACACTCTGTGTAAGCAACTTGCCCCACACATCTCCAAACATTCTCCTCTCTCGCCTTAAACGCACGTCCTCTGGAACTTGACATTTCCACCCTGGGACAAAGATTCTGACTGATCTTGCTTTGTATTGTCCTATTTTCTGCCCAGTTGCACACCAGGAATACTTTATTGGCCGTGAAACCTTGGGACATCATTGAATGTGCTATAGAAATGAAATTCTTTTTGTTGTAGCCCACTGTGTAATTATAACGTCAGTGTGTCTCTGAGTCGAGGATGTGGGACAAGGTGGAGCAGCCCACCCAGTAACTGGATAAGTATAGAAGGGGGAGAGGAACATGGAACGAGTTCCTGACAGGGTGAGAGGAAGGAGGGTGGGGGGTGGATCATACGAAGCATTGACAGTGGAATAGACCGTGGGGCGTGAATAGCCTGTCTTTGTACTGCCAACTGCTAAATAATATATCTTAATACCATACAATCTATGGTCTGCATTTAATGCTGACGTCACTACAGGACTTGTCAATCAGTTCCCTCAGAGTCATAGGGTGATACAACATGGAAGCAGGCTTTTCAGACACCAACCTTCAACGTTATGTTGAAGCATCAATTGTTTTCCCTCATTTACCACGGTCACTGGTATAAGGTGGTGCAGCAGTTAATTCTGATGCAAGGACACAAGAAAACAGGAGCAGGAGTAGGCCACTCGGCCCCTCTAGCCTGCCCTGCCATTCAGTGTGATCACGGCTGATCTATGCTGGCCTCAGCTCCTCTTCTGTGCCAGGTCCCCATCACCCTCCGTTCCTCGATCTTCCAAATATTTATCTATTTTCACCTTAAATATATCCAATGATCCGGCCTCCATCTCCCTCGGGGACAGAGAATTCCAGAGATTCACCTCTCCCCAGAGAGAAGAAATCTCTACACACCTCAGTTTTAAATGACGAGCCTCTTACCTTGTAACTGTGTCCCCTTGTTCGATATTCTCTCATGCTCCCATCTCAATATCTACCCTGTTGTCACCTCCCAGGATCTTATATGTCTCAACAAGGTCACCCTTCATTCTTCAACTACAAGGAATACAGACCGGAACGGTCCAGCCTCGACTGATAGACAACCCTCTCATCCCCATGAGTAATGTGGCAAAACCACCCACAACCTCTCATAGAGGCATCATCAGATAGAATTTGACAATGAGGGAAAAACAGAGCCATCAGAATAGGTGAACAAAGGTTTGGTCCAAGGGGTGGGTGGTATGAAGCACCTTAAGAGAGAGGAGAGAGGTGGAGAGCTCAGGGCATTTGGAAATGATAAAACCTTGATGTGTGGGTAACAGGAGGAGGACACCCTCCTCTGCCCACAGCTCACTGAGGGTTGGCCACCTCCCTCTCCTCCTCTTCTTCCTCTTCCTCTTCCTTCTGGCACCTGTCCTGCAAAGCAATTGGCTGGAGTCACCACAAGTCAAAGTCAAAGTCAAGTTTATCGTCAGATGCACAAGTCCATGTGTGCACAGGTGCAATGAAACACTTACTTGCAGCAGCATCACAGGCACAGAGCATCAGATAAGCAGCATTCACAAGAAAAACATAAACTAAACATAAATTATACACAATTTTTACAAGAAAGAACACAATTCGAACAAAAGAAAAACAAAGTCCATTGTAGTGCAAAGTGATCAAAGTGGTCCCAGTGTTGCTATACTGTACTGAGGTAGTGATTAGGGTTGTGTCGGTTGGTTCAAGAACTGAATGGTTGAATGGAAGTAGCTGTTCCTGAACCTGGTGGTGTGGGACTTCTGTACCTCCTGCCCAATGGGAGCTGTGAGAAGATGGCATGGCCCGGATGGTGGGGAACTTTGATGATGGATGTTGCCTTCTTGAGGCAGCGCCTCCTGTAGATACTACTGATGGTGGGGACGGATGTGCCCGTGATGTATTGGACAGAATCCACTACACTCTGCAGCTTCTTGTGTTCCTGCACATTCAAATTGCTGTACTAGAACATGATGTAACCAGTCAGGACACTTTCAACAGATTAGAGGGGAGAGTCACCTCGCTGGGTGTGGGGTATGGTTTAATTTGGGACTAGCCTTGAGTATTTGATGTCTTCACCGCCTGCCTTCCATTTCGGGTAACAACAAGAGGTAACAAGAAAGAACCTACAGAGATTTGACTTGAAACTCTCTGACCCCTGTGGGAAGTTCACAATTCTGATGTGGTGTCTCGATGGATTAGCCAATCAATCATGGCCTCCTTTACAAGTGAAGAGAGCTCAGAGGTGTTGGAGAGGTGGACGCACTGCTTAGCAGCCACATGTGTTGAATTATTGATAGATTCAGTGAACAAAAATAAATGCTCATTAAATGGGTAGTCAATGCAAGAGGGTCCCACTGGGATCCTGCATAACAAGTGCCAGGGAGGGAGAGCATTCACTTTAAAAGTACAGCAGCAAATATGATCATTCGAATGCACACAGCCTGGCTGTTCACGGTACAAACTCTTCAGTTTGGAGACCAGCTGAATTTAAATGTGCCTTTTGGCCTTTTCAATTAGGAAACACTTTCTCCAGTTAGAATGAGTTTCATTAAGGATTAGCCTCTTAGCCTAGAGAGATTATGCTCCGTGCCTGTTTTAGTTGTGGGTTCTCTTCTCTTGTGGACCACTTGCGGCATTGGTGGAGGTGCTGGTGGCTGGAATTCCTTCTCTAGTTCTATCGCAGTCTCTTTGCTCCCTTGTGAGAATCTCTTCAGCCAAGCTCTTCATAATCTATCCGAATATCTGTTCATGTGGCTGATGTGGCTTCTCTGAAGTGTCTTACGATGCTAAAGTTTCTGTGTGAATGCAATTTTCCTCTTTATTTGTGCAGAACCCCCCCTCTATCTAGCTCAGCACATCACAGAAACCAGCCTCCCCTCCACGGACTCTGTCCATACATTTCGCTGCCTCAATAAAGCAGCCAGCATAATAAAAGTCATCACCCACCCTGGACATTCTCTCTTCTCCCCCCTCCCATCGGGCAGAAGATACAAAAGCCTGAAAGCACATACCACCAGGCTCAAGGACAGCTTCTATCTCACTGTTATAAGACTATTGAATAGTCCCCTAGTACTATAAGATGGACTCTTGATCTCCCAATTTGCCTCGTTATGGCCTTGCAGCTTCTTGTCTGCCTGCACTGCACTTTCTCTGTAACTGTTACACTTTATTCTGCATTCTGTTATTGTTTTCCCTTGTACTACCTCAATGCACTGATGTGGTGAAATGATCTGTATGAACGGCATGCAGAACAAAGTTTTTCACTGTACCTTGTTACAGGTGACAATAATAAACCAACTTACTAATTTACATTTACCAATTTAGATTGTCTCTTGTTGGAGATGGTCACTCTGTGGCACTATTGGGAAACAAAATTACTTGCTTCTCTTTCTTATGTTCGTTGTTCTTTATTCACTTTTGGGAGCAGGGAGTTGTTGGCAATGCTGTCACTTGTTGGTGGAGACGTGTTGCCTTCTTGAACCACTGCAGTCCTTCTGGTGGAGAAGCTCCCACAGTGTGTTTGGTGAGGGGTTTCCAGAATTTGGACCCAGTGGCAATGGAGAACCAGCAATATTTTTCCAACTCAGGTCGTTAATAATTTTAAAAATCACTTGATTTGTTATTTCATAGTTCTGAAACTATCAACAATAATTCACAAAATGAAAATCAAAAATCTGCAGATTCCGCAATAAAAACCAAAAGTTCTGGAAACACTCAGCAGGTTGGGCATCATCTGTGGAGAGATAAACAGGGGTAAGTGTTCAGACTGGAGCCTCTTCATCAGAACTGCAACTTCTCACCGTGCTGATAAGATGCTTTATTTTTTCCTGCCAAAATGGTCAATTTCACATTTTCCCACATTATATTCCATCTGTCAGATCGTTGCCCATTTGTTTATCTATTTATATCCTTTACAGCCTCCTTATGTCCCAGTCACAACTCACTTACTGCAAGTTGTGCCTTCAACAAATTTAGCACCCACCCAAAATGGTGAAAAGTTGAAGCCCCAGCACCAGTCGCTGAGGCACGCCACTCGTTGCTTCCCGCCAATCACAAAACAACCATTTACGCAGACTTTCCTGCTGCCAGTCCACCTTCCATCCACGCCAACATGTCACCTCCCACACCATGGCCTTTTGTTTGGTGGGACACATTATCAAGTGCCTTTGGATATCTAAGTCTAGCACATCCACTGGTTCCCCTTTATCCACACCTCATGTTGGTTCTTCAAAGACTCCGGTTATCAAAGTCAAAGTCAAGTTTACTGTCACCTGCACAAGTTCACGTGTGCACAGTGCAATGAATAGCTTACTTGCAGCAGCACCACAGGTATCGTATAAGCAAAATTCACAAGAAAAACATAAATCAAACATAAATTATGCACAATTTTACAAATAAAGAACACAACAACAGAAACAAAGTCCATTTTAGTGCAAAGTGATCAAAGTGGTCACGGTATTGCTAACATGCAGTGATTAGGGTTGTGCAGAATGATTGAAGGGAAGTAGCTGTTCTTGAGCCTGGTGGTGTGGGACAAGTCTATTTGGTCAAAGCAGACTTCCCTTTCACAGGACACAGTGAATTTTCCCGATTTCATTGAATCATTCTAAGTGCCCTCCTTTATCATCTTTAGTAATAGCAGCAGCTGAAGGAGGCAGCTCAGTGCCACCTCCCTGGAGCACAATTAGGGATGGGCTATAAGTGCTGGTGGCATTCTGAAAGATGAATAGTAAAAAAGAAAAAATAAATAAACTTTTTGTTGAAAATCAGGGGATGGATTTTGCAGGTAAGTGTGGGCAGCTCATATTCAACACATGACGGACAAGGTTAGATCTGCCCCAAGGTCCTTGTGCACATTCACTTGAATGGGGATTACAGGCCTGCTGGGAAATAAGGAGAGAAAAGGTGAGCTTTTGTTTATCGGAGAGTCATAGAGTTGTACAGCACAGAGACAGGCCCTTCAGCCCAATTCGTCCCTGCCAACCAAGGTGCCCAACCTGAGCTAGTCCCGTTTGCCTGTATTTGGCCCATATCCTTATAAACCTTTCTCATCCACGTACCTGTCCAAATGTCTTTTAAACATAGTTGTACCTGCCTCTACCAATTAATTATTTGTATTTTGTTTAATGTTTTTAGGTTTGGTGGGGAAAGTGGGAAAGATGAACACTTGGATTGTCTCGGCACAGAGAGCTACGCACCAGTGCTAAGAGATGGGATTGATATTGGTCAGCATGGACAAGTTGGACTGAATGGCCTGTTTCCTGGCTGTATGACACTGTGGCTCTATGACCACAGTTTGGGTTCGGTTGGCAAGACACTGAAGGTGGGAGCTTTGTAACAGCCTCTCAGACACTTCACAGGTGCAACATGATGAAATATTAGTGGCATTGATGATTTGTAAAAGAATGTGTTGAATTGATAGAGAAAGACATATACTGATTGAATTTCCTGTTTATATTAGAGTGAATAAAGTATATTTCTGAAATATATAAGGTTATTTGAATGTTCTTAAATGTTTTCAGCTGATTTTTTTTTACTTTCCAAAGAAACTTAGCATGTCCCCTTTGACCCTCACCAATTTTTATCAATGCACCATAGAGAGCATCCTATCCAGATGCATCAAGGCTTGGCACACCAATTGCTCTGCCCGAGACCACAGGAAACTGCGGAGAGTTGTGGACACAGCTCAGTCCATCAGGCAGAAAATACAAAAGCCTGAAAGCAGGTACCACTGGGCTCAGGGACAAGGACTTGTTTTGGGGTTTGTTTTGCCCGACCCACATCGGTTCATTACATTACTGGAGACCTGGCCACTGCTTTGTCTCAGCAAGTTGGCCTTCCCGATCCGCAGAGGAAAAGTTCAGGAGCGGAGAGTCGAGGAAGTGAGCAGGGACCGTGCCCTCTGAGCAAACAGTAAATTACAGCAGGAAATTAAATTAAAAGAAACACGGGAGAGTGTTTTACTGCTCCTGGCTTGTTCCGTTTGATTGTTATTGAAGGCTATGGTGAAAGATAGGAGCTTTAAAATTTAGTCATGATATATCTTACATTAAAATAAGCCTCTACTGTACAAATGAGACTCATAAATCCGTCGATTTAGCCCTCTGGAAAGTCATTAATAGACCCCCATGTCCAACTGTAATCACATCCTTCTGGCTTGGATCAATGGAACACTTCATTCAGGGAATGCCACTCCTCTCCAGTGCCTTGGTCACAATTCTGTACAGCACCTGTGAGGTACTAGTACTGTTCGTTCACCATTTGTAATTTGCTTTTGCAATCAATACTGTTTCATCCAAGAGCACTTGCTCTATTAAAGGACACACAAATTGCTAAGTGACCTTTTGGCTTCTTAGAAAGATTGTCCCCTCCTGTCTTTCTCCTGCACTGGGACAGGTTTTTACATTCCCTTCCAGCACCAGGCAGTATGCCTGGAGCTCGAGGAGTAGAGCGAGGAATGAATTGTCCAGAAAATTGCTCTGAAGCCGTCAGGAGCAGGAGTAGGTCATGTGTCAGGATGAATACGTCTCAAACCTGGGTTAGCCCTCAGCGAACGTTATCTGGCCCATGTTCCAGCTTTCTTAAATGAACGTGACTCAAATGGTTTGACCAGTTCTAAGAATAACGGAGGGGGGTGGAGGGGTTTTGCCATATGAGGCAAGATTGATTAGACTGGGACTGTAACCCCTCAGGTTTAAAGTAATGAGAAGGGATCTCATCGAAACTTATGCAGTCGTCAGATAAGCTTTGGAGAGGGTGCAGAAGAGGTTTACCAGGATGCTGCCTGGATTACAGGGTATGAGCTATAAGGAAAGTTGAGACAAACTTGGAGTGCTGGAGGCTAAAGGGAGACCTTATTATGAGAGGCATAGGTAGGGTAGACAGTCAGAGTCTGTTCCTCAGGATAAGAATGGCCAACACCAGGGGACATGCTTTTAAGGTTAGAGGGGAGAAGTTTAAAGACGACATGAGGGGTAACTTTTTACGCAGAGAGTGGTAGGTGTCTGGAATGGGTTACCAGGGGTGGTAGGGGAAGCAGGCAGTTTGGTGGAGTTTAGGAGGCTTTTCGATAGACACATGAGTATGAAGGGAATGGAGGGATGTGGATGATACACAGGAGAAGGACACTTAGTATAAATTGGCATCAAGATCAGCACAGCATCATGGGCCGAATGGCCTGTACAATGTTGGACTGTTCTATGTTCTATGTTCTCTTTGTAATTGGTAATTGGTTTATTATTGTCACATGTACCGAGGTGCAGTGAAGAACTTTGTTTTTCATGCCATACGGACAGATCATTTCATCACCTCAGTGCATTGAGGTAGTACAAGGTAAAACAATAACAGAATGCAGAATAAAGTGTTACAGTTACAGAGAAAGTGCAGTACAGGCAGACAATAAGGTGCAAGGGCCATAATGAGGTAGATTGAGAGATCAAGAATTCACCTTCATTGGACAAAAGGTCCACTCAAGAGTCTAATAACAGTGGGATAGAAGCTGTCCTTGAGCCTGGTGGTACAGGTTTTCAAGCTTTTGTATCTTCTGCCTGATGGGAGGGGGAGAAGAGAGAATGTCCGGGGTGGGTGGGGTCTTTGTTTATGCTGGCTGCTTTACCGAGGCACCGAGAAGTATAGACAGTCCATGGAGGAGACGCTGGTTTCCGTGATGTGCTGAGCTGTGTCCACAGCTCTCTGCAATTTCTTGTGGTCTTGGACAGAGCAGTTGCCGTACCAAGCCGTAATGCATCCACGTAGGATGCTTTCTTTGGTGCATCAATAAAAAATGGTGAGGTTCATTGGGGATATACCAGATTTCCTTATCCTGAGGAAGTAGAGGCGCTGGTGAGCTTTCTTGGTGTAGCATCTATGTGGTTAGACCAGGACAAGCTATTAGTGATACTTACACCCAGGAACTTGAAGCTCTCAACCCTCTCCACCTCAGCACCATTGCTGTAGACAGGAGCATGTGCACCGCCTCCTTTCCTGAAGCCAATGATCAGCTCCTTCATTTTGCTGACAGTGAGGGAAAGGTTGTTGTCTTGACACCATGGTACTAGGCTCTCAATCTCCTTCCTGTACTCTGTCTCGTCCTTATTTGAGATTCAGCCCACTACAGTGATGTCATCTGCAAACTTCTAAGATTGCAAACTGCAAATAATACTCATGATACGGTACCAGTTAGTCTAAAGCAGAAATAATATTGCCTCAGAATTGGATTTCCACCTTATACGGTGAACTACTGCTGGTACAGCACTGACCCTTGTACTGAGGGACACAGCACTGACCCATGTACTGTGGGGCACAGCAGTGACCCTTGTACTGAGGGACACAGCACTGACCCCTGTACTGTGGGGCACAGCAGTGACCCTTGTACTGAGGGACACAGCACTGACCCTTGTACTGTGGGACACGGCACTGACCCTTGTACTGAGGGACACAGCACTGACCCTTGTACTGTGGGACACGGCACTGACCCTTGTACTGTGGGGCACGGCGCTGACCCTTGTACTGAGGGACACAACGCTGACCCTTGTACTGAGAGACATGGCACCGACCCTTGTACTGTGGGGCATCGGAGAATCCTGCACAGAATTGCCTGGGATAATTTCTTCAGGGGTGATGGTTGACCTGGAAGTAATCATTGGGGCAATCTAACTTTGGGGGAAAAGCTTTTATTTGCCATTTAAGCACAGAAGTGTCCACAACCAGATCCAGTTTCTAAAGCACATGATTTCAAAAATATTCACAACTTAAGAATTTCTGGGAAAAATTGAAAAGCATAATAAACAGTCTGAAGAAAGAGAACAATCTGGTGTTTCAAATGAATCTTCTTGTATCCCACTGGAACCCAGAGTGTTTCTCAAGCAATAAATTACTGTTACAGTGCAATTATTTTAGGCAAAAGCTGACATGGAATGTACTTCAAATACTAAATTACAGAAGGCTTTCAATAAAATAATATAATAAAACTGGCAGCTGCTGGCTTTGATCACGGCCAATATCTGCTGGGTTTCAATTCCTGTGCATTGGCTTCTCCTGCTACCTGCTCAGTAATGGACAGGGGTAAAACTTATCCCTTCAGTACACCAGCCAGCCAGCTGAGAGATAAGGAGCGGGCACCGTTCTTCAGGAAGACACCAGACACTCAGGGAGAATGTTGGGGAAACCTACCAACTAGTACCAGACACAGAGGACTGACTCTGCAGAGGAACCTCGCTGGTTCCCCTTTGAGCAAGGATCGGCAAGGAGAGAATTCATAGCATTCAAAATCACAAAGTGTGTTGACAGATTTTTCAGGAGAATCTGTTCCCCTTGGCAGCAGGACATGGATTTAGGATGATGCACTCCAGATGGGGGATTGGGGGGAAATTTACTGGGCTCTGGGGAAAGAGCAGAGTCTAATGAAGTAGCACTTGCAGGCAGCCACCACAGGTATAATGGGCTGGATGGTCTCTGAATTTACTACCGCAATGATCACAGAAGCTTCAATGCCTGATTCTGCTGTTCTTGCCTTCATTAGCACGTGGCAAAGATCACAAGACAAGGGAGCAGAAGTAGGCCGTTCGGCCCATTGAGTCTGCTCCGCTACCTCACCATGAGCTAAATTATTCTCCCATCTAGTCCTAACTCCCAGCCTTTTCCCCATATCCCTTGATACCCTGCCACGCATTCATCTGCCTGATTCTGCTATTCTTGCCTTCATTAGCACGTGTTAGGCCTCTACAATCAAACCTTTTATCAATGAAGCTTTGGGCCTTTCAAGTCCAATGTGACTCAGAACACGAAGATTCACCCAGTGCGACAGCGCACCAATTACAAACCAGCAGTACATTTATTTTCGTTTACTTATGGGGTATAGGCATTGCTGCCATATTGCACATCCCTCATTGCCCTTGAGAAGGCGGTGGTGAGACACCTCATTGAACCCCTGGAGTCCTTCTTGTGACAGTGTTCTCACAGTGTTGTTGGAGAGGCAGTTCCAGGGTTTAGTCCCTGTCACGGTGAAGGAACGGTGATATATTTCCAAGTCAGTCTGGTGTGTGGTTTGGAGGGGAACCTGCAAATGGTGGTGCTCCCCTGTGCCCACTACCCTTGTCCTTCTGACTGGGAGAGGTTGCAGGTTTGGGAGGTGCTGTCAGAGCAGCCAGTGCGTTTTGTAGACAGTGCACACTGCAGCCACTGTGTGCCAGTGGTGGAGGGAGTGAATGTTTCGGGAGGTGGATGGGGTGTCAGTCAAGCAGGCTGCTTTGTCCTGGATGGCGTTGAGCTTCTTGAGAGTTGTTGACACTGCACTAAGTGGAGGGTGTTCCATCACACCCCTGGCTTGTGCCTTGTGAGTGGTGGAAAGGCCTTGGGGTGTCAGGAGGTGAGTCACTCACCACAGGATCCACAGCCCCTGACCTGATCTTGTAGCCATGGGATTTAAGAGGCTGATCCAAGTGATTTTCAGTGGTGACCCCCCAGGTTGTTGATGGTGGGTGATCGGAATGCCATTGAATGTCAATGGGAGGTGGTTAGACTGTTGGGGATGGGGATGGGTTTGAAGGATTCAAGGTGTCTTTGCACTGGCTTAGGCTGCTGCCCATATCAGGGCTGAGTTACAGTAAGTGCTGACACCAAGCTGTGGGATGATTATTATTTACTGTTGCAAGAGAACTTGCAGCAGTGATGTGATGTCTGTGAAGACAGGCAATGAGTACTGTGGTGCCAGCATCAGCACATCTGCTTAAGGATGCAGATTTAATTTACTGTGGAGCCTGCTCCAGCCATCATTGGTCACTCTAGACATTCTCTGCTTCTACTGCCAAATAACGAGTGAGCCAATCACTCGAGCTTAACTCTTTGTGAACTAAGTGAATTAAGGAGGGTAACAGCCTGCCACTATGTGCCAATGCACTGTCAAAGTCAAAGCTGAGTTTATTGTCATCTGCACAAGTCCATATGTGCGCAGGTGCAATGAAAAACTTACCTGCAGCAGCACCACAGGCACATAGCATCAGATAAGCAGCATTCAATTATACACAATTTATGCAAGAAAGAACATAATTAGGACAAAACTAAAACCACAAAGTCCATTTTAGTGCAAAGTGATCAAAGTGGTCGTCATGTTGTGGTGATTAAAGTTGTGCCAAATGGTTGAAGGGAAGTAGCTGTTCCTGAACCTGATGGTGTGGGACTCCAGGCTTCTGTACCTCCTGCCCGATGGGAGCTGTGAGAAGATGGCACGGCCCGGATGGTGGGGATTTTTGATGATGGATTATCAAAGCCTCCTGTAGATACCACCGATGGTGGGGAGGGATGTGCCCATGATGTATTGGGCAGAGTCCACTACTCTCTGCAGCTTCTTACATTCACTGTCCGATGGAGAACCAAGCCTTGGGAAGAAAACTAGAAAGGATTTGAATTAATTAGTAGAAATATTGGCAGAGATCCCTAACCATTCATTTGTTTCATTATTTCCCAGGGAATTAGAACTGGTGAGCATAACTTGGGATAATGAGATGGATAATGAAATGATTGCATTTAAACTAAGGAAACAGGATTTATTAAATGAGTTAATCAAACTCAGAAGATCAGACTCCTGGCCCAGATGGATTGCATCTACACATTTTAAAAGATTCTAATGAAGAAATGTTAATAATTTACTAGGAAAAGATGTATTTCCAGGAGATCTGCGAATAACAGACATGATGCCTTTAATTAGAAGGGGATAGAGCTTGGCCAGGGAATTATACAACAGTCAACAGAACAATGGTAGCAGGAAAAATAATGGAATTCCTACTAAAGAACTCACTCAAAGAACACCTAGAAAATAATTGTAATATTGAAATCTTGCCCGGCCACCTTGTTGAATTGTTTGAGGAGATATCAGGAGGTATAGGCAGTAGTTGGAAATTCTCTGGACTTTCAAAAGCCTTTACCAAGGTGTCCCCGAAGAGATGAATGAATAAGGTGGGAGAACGCAGAGCTGGAGGACAAGTAGCAGCATGGATTGTTAGCGGGCTTCACTACACAAAGCACCCAAGTCCCTCTGAAAAACCCCCAAGGAATTTGCCTCCACCACCCTATCAGACAACACAGTCCGGGTCAATGGCACTTTATTGGAGCAAGAACTTCGCCAGTTCTGATGAAAGATGAACCCTGCTTCCTTCACCACAGATGCAGCCTGACCCGCTGAGTATTTCCAGAATTTTCTATTTCAGATTTCCATCATCTGCTGTCTTTCGGTTTTCTCCCCGACGTTAATTTACTGCAGTTAAGCCTCCCACGGTCCGCCACAGGAACAATGTTGGCACTGATCTAGAGAAGACATCATCAAAAGTCAGGGAGTCTGGTTTTAAGGACGGAGGGGTTTCAGATATACCTCAACACAGGTCCCGAGCAGTCACTGTTATTTTAAACTTGCCATCCCTTTAAGGATTATGTCATTTTTAGAAATTTCCAGGGAGTTCTTGGATAAACCTTGGCATTGTTCAAGTTCCTTGTCGTTCTCATTCTGCAATGGACTACACGAGAATCACAGAGTCATACAGCACGGTAACAGGCCCTTCGGCCCAATGGTCCATGCCGACCAAGATGCCCATCTGAGCCAATCCCACTTGCCCGCGTATGTCTCATATCCCTCTCAGCCTTTCCTATCCACATACCTGTTCAAATGGTTAATATTCCAGTGAGTACATCTATTTTACAAGGGCGGGAATGCAAAAGCTTGGGTCCTTGGCAGCAAGGCAGAATGATTAAAATCAAGGATGCACAATACAGAAGTTCTGTCTAAACCCTGTGCTCACATATCTCCTGGAACAGGGAGCAAAACTATTTGTAGCTATGTTTCCATCAGATGTCTCATAATGATATGATACTGACATGGTGCTTTACAGTGTTGAATGTTTCAGATTGTTGGCATCTTGCTACTGTCTTGCCTGAGGGGATTCAGAGAGAAGTGGCTTTGTTTGAGATGATGATATAAAAATGCAAGATTCAGCAAAAATCTGCTGCTGAAAGTTGCAATGGTACAGCACCTTGAATGTAGAGGAATGTCCCAAAGTGCTTGGTGGGGAGGGTAAGTGAACGACATTGATCACCAGACATCAGGAAACAAAAGGACAGGTGACCAGAGGCTCAGTCAAAGAGGGAGGTGTTCTGAAGCATGTGAGAGGAGAAGAGAGAGATCGAGAGGTTTAATGAGGGATTCCAGAGCTCAGGACCCTGGTAGCTGATGGTGCCACTGGGGGAGTGATTGAAACCAGGAAGCTCCAGATGGTGGAATTGGAAGAAGGAAGTGGTGTGAGAGAGAGATCAGCGCTCTGGAAGGACTGAGCACAGTGATCATAAGAATTGAGAACAGGATTAGGCCATTCAGCTCCTCAAGCCAACTCTGCTATTCAACTGGATCGTGACTGATCTGACTTTCTTCCCCTCCACTTTCTTGCCCTTTCTCCTTAACCCTTGATTCACTTCCTGATTAGAAATCTATCTCAGTCTTAAATATGTGTACCCAAGGAATCAGCCCCCACAACTCCCTATGGCAAGGAGTCTCAAGGACTCACAACCTTCTGAGAGAAGAAATTCTTCACCATCTCAGTCTTAAATGAGCGGCCCCTTTTTCTGAGATGTGGCCTCTTGATCTGGACTCTCTCACAAAAAGAGACATTCTCCCAGTGTTTACCCTGTCTAAGCCCCTAACAATTCTGCTGCAATTAGATTGTCTCACATTCTTCTAAACTCCCAGTGTGTAGACTTCCAACCTGTTTAACTGTTCCTCCTAAGATAACCCTCCACACCCATAATCATCTTAGTGAACCTTCTCTGAACTGCTTCCAGTGAAATAATATCTTTCCTTAAAAAGGGCACCAGAATTATTTGGAGCACTCTAGACATGATCTCACTGTGCAGCTGCAGTAAGACCTCCCTGTTTTTATACTTCAGCCCCCTTAAGCTGTGGGAGGGTTGAAGTAGAGAACAGAGGAGTGTGTGAGTGTTGTTGGACTGATTAAGTTCCTTCTTCTAAGACTATCTCTCAGAGTTGGAGATAACTTGTTTCTACTGTCCCCTGTCAACCATCAGCAGAGTGAAGGAAGGGGCTGTCGACGATGCGATCAAGTATATTTACTCATCAATAACCTGATCACCAATATCCAGCTTGGGTTTTACCTGAACCACTCAGCTCCAGGTCTTCATCACGGTCTTGAACCAACTACTGGAATGAGAATTAAAGACATGAAAATCAAAAATAAAATTTTTTTTTAATCAGAACACCTCTGAGATGAGGAGGAATTTCTTCAGCCAGAGGGAGGTGAATCTGTGGAATTCATTGCCACAGAGGGCTGTGGAGGCCAAGTCACTGGGTGTATTTAAGGCAGAGACTGATACATCCTTGATCGGTGAAGGGTTAAGGGTTACGGGCAGAAGGTGGAACAATGGCAGTTGAAACAAAATCAGCCAGGATTGAATGGTGGAACAGACTCGATGGACCAAATGGCCTAATTCTGTTCCTGTATCTTATGGTCTAAACTGCAAATGCTGGAAATCTGAAATAAAAACAGAAAAAGCTGGAAAAGGTGAGCAGGTTAGTAGTGTCTGTGGATTGAAAGTCAGTTAATGCGAAACCAGAACATTTAATTGGTAATTGGTTTATTATTGTCACATGTACCAAGGTACAGTGAAAAACTTTTTTTGCCTGCCATCCATACAGATCATTCCAAACATCAGTACATCAAGGTGATACAAGGGAAAAGCAATAACAGAATGTAGGGTATAGTGTTAAAGTTACAGTCACAAAGAAGGTTTCTCTCTCCACAGGCGCTGCATGACCTGCTGAGTTTTCTCAGCATTCTCTGTTTCATTTCTAATTACATGGCATAGAGCAAGCAGAGACTTGATGAACCAAATGGCCTTCTTTCTTACTGTACCTTTTCTGTAATGGTGTGATTCTGCCCAAGAGAGAAGTTTGCCTAAGTATTCATCAGGCCATGCCTGAAACCACAGACTGCCTTCAACATCCAACCCCACCACATCTAATCACAATGTGATCAAACCAGCTAATTGAATCTGCAATCAGCTCCCAGCTGACAGACTGCACTAATTATCATTTAGGTTTAAACTTTTGGTGTTCACTGACAGACTTGCTAATCACTTCCATTTGCAATGTGTTCATTCAGTGATTTTTTTTGTTTATGGAAGACCTTTTTCATGAAGTTTGAGTTTTCCTTACTTTAATCCATTATTATCTCAGCAGAGCCAGTGGTATTTTAAAATCCCTATTGTAGAGGGGATTTATACTTGGGGGGCGTGTCCATGTGAAAGAAAGATCTGAGACATGGAGCAGGCATGGTAACGCTTTACGGTGCAAGCGACTGGGTTCAATTCCGGCCATTGTCTATAAGGAGTTTGCATATTCTCCCCGTGTCTGTGTGGGTTTCCTCCGGGTGCTCCGGTTTCCTCCCATGTTCCAAAGAGGTACAGGTTAGGAAGTTGTGGGCATGCTATGTTGGCGCCGGAAGCGTGGTGACACTTGCGGGCTGCCCCCAGAACACTCTACGCTAAAGATGCATTTCACTGTGTGTTTTGATGTGCATGTGACTAATAAAGATATCTTAAGATCTTAAGATTCCTATGGTGCATCTCACAACATGTAGATCTGAAGTAATTTTTAAAGTGTGTCCACAGGTGTACTGCAGGGAACAAAGCAGCCTATTCATGCACAGCAAGCTCCCGCAAGTAACAATGTTTAGTGTGATATTGGTTGATAGGTGACCATTGCTCCTGAATTATTCAGCACATTCCTCCATTGCTCTTCAGAGCAAAGGGATCCTACACACCCAGCTGAGGCAGGCAGGGGGAGAGTCTCACTGGTTGATGCATGCAGCTTAGAAAGTAAACTTCTGTAACTTAAAAGATCCAGTGAGTGTCGGGACCGAGTGCTAAGGATTTCATAAGCTACAACTCAAAAAGAACATGAACACAACAGTGCCGCAAACAATATCTATTTCTCAACTATAGACAGAGTCCCCTCCATGGACTTTGTCTTTACCTCTCACTGCCTTGGTGAAGCAGCCAGCATAATCAAAGACCCCACCCACCCGGGTCATTCTCTCTTCTCTCCTCTCCCATCAGGCAGAAGGTACAGGAGCCTGAGGGCACGTACCACCAGGCTCAAGGACAGCTTCTATCCCATGGTGAAAAGACTATTGAACAGTTCCCTTATACGATGAGATGGACTCTTGACCTCACAATCTACCTTGTTTGACCTTGCACCTTATTGTCTACCTGCACTGCACTTCCCTGTAGCTGTGACACTTTACTCTGTATTCTGTTGTTGTTTTTACCCTGTGCTACCTCAATGCACTGTGTACTAACTCACTGTATCTGCACTCTGTAATGAATTGTTCTGTATGAACAGTATGCAAGACAAGTCTTTCTCTGTACCTTGGTGTAAGTGACAATAATAAACCAATACCAATAGAAACTAGCTCCCGATTACCACATCATTTTCATGGTTGCCTGTGGAATCTTGCTATGCACAAATGGAACAGCCCATTTCTTACAATACAATCATACCTGCACTTTGAAAAAAAAACCTCACGGCCTGCACCACACATTTGTACAGCTTGAAAGTGACAAATTTCAAATTTTTCATGTCTTTTATAAATTTCTCAGTACAATTCCTTTACTAACATTAATTTCTTTAATTTCGTTATTCTCACTAGATCTTAGGTTCTCTGCATCTACTTCATGGTAGAAGACAAGAAGTATTTGTTTAATCTACACCATTTTGTTACTTTCCGTTATAATTTCTCTTGTCACAGACTACAAGGGACCCATGTTTAGTTTTGCTCATTTCTTCCCTTTTACACATGCGGAAACTTTCTTGGTCTGCTTTTATATCCCTTAGAGGTAAATCATGTTCCATGTTCTTTCTCATTATCTAATTCTTTGACATCTTTTGTTAAATTCTGTCATCCACCCAATCATCGCATTTTCTTCTTGGCAACAGTAAAGTCCTCTTCCTTCAGTCTAATGCTAATTTTAATTTCTCTTTTTGAACACAGTTTTTTCACTTTTCCTGTACTTTACTTTCATCAGGGAATGCGCAGCTATTACGATCAAACCTGGGGATGCTCAAGAGGTCAGAATTGAAAAAAGGTGGAGATCTCGGAGGCTGGAGGAGGTTGCAGAAGGAGCAGGGCAAATCTGGGGAGGGATTTGAAAGCAAAGTTCAGAAGTCCAGATAATGCTCAACTTGAGGCAATGAGTATACTGCACTCTGATGATTGGCCCCACTCTCTTAACAGCAGTACCTAAAAGAAAAGAAATCGACCTACAAATGTGTTGTAACTACCCAAAGCACACAGTCCTGATGGTAATGGAATCATTCCTGCCGGCCACTATTAAACATCAGTGGACAGAAGCCCGCCTTGCAATGAAATGCCTTTCAATCAGAATTGTTCTCCATCCAAAGGGGCTGGTGAACAAGTAGATCCAACTACAATTACAGAGCCTTGCCTTTGATGCAGCAGGTTTTGATCAGCGCAGTGTGTGATTCAGATTGGTAAGAAAGATGAACTCTGTGGAAGTGCAACTTCAAGTGGTGCGTCAGAGTGAGGACTGAATACCCCTGCTAATCAGCGACATTGTCCATGCTCCTCTGGAGACTGAGTTTGATTACAGCCACGGCCCTGATGATTTTGTACAATTCGGATGCGGTTGTGCCTGGTTTTCTGTACACACAAAACCTCTATCCTTGTGAAGTGATTCCTCCCAATGACACACCAGGATCCACCTCCTTCTCTGCGAGAGCCTGAAGCCCCATCAGTGTAGCATCACTAACAGTAGAAGGCACTGACACTTAGCTGGTGTGGGAAAGGAACAACTCCTGGCCAGTGTGTGGGAGCGGATCTCCTGAGGTGGGCTCTCCCATTTGTACTGAGTGACGTACGCACTGACGGACCTTCTGCAGCGCTTTTTACAACCTTGGAGCACCCTAGAGAAGGACTTTTGAAGCATGGTCACTGTTGTCATGGAGGGAAAACACAGTGAGATCCCACAGATAGATTCCTGAGTGGGAGAGTCATGAACAAGGAGAGATAGTTACAAGATAAAGGGCCAGTCACTTAAAACTGAGGTGCGTAGAGATTTCTTCTCTCGGGGGGGGTGTGTGAATCTCTGGAATTCTCTGTCCCCGTGAGAGGTGGAAGCCAGATCGTTGGATGTACGGAAGGTGGAGATGGATAAATATTTGAAAGATCGAGGAATTGAGGGTGATGGGGAACTGGCACAGGAGAGGACTTGAGGCCAGCATAGATCAGCCATGGTCATACTGAATGACGGGGCAGGTTTGAGGGGCCGAGTGGCCTCCTCCTGCACCTGTTTTCTTGTCTTTGCGCATTCCCGACTGTCGCGTGACAGTGATATCTGTCGTAGAGCTGCAGAGTAGGAGATAAATATTTGCAGAGAAGAAGGGAAGGGAGGAGAGGAGTGGGGGGGAGAGGAAGGTGAGGAGAATGGAGAGGAGGAGGGAAGGAGAGAGGGGAGGGGCTAAGGGTAAGAAGGGAAATGGAAGGGGACAAGGAAGAGGGGAAGACACAGAGGCACTAAAGGCAGATCATGATGGAAGTCATAAATAATTTTGCTATTCAATCTATTTATAAGAAGGACTTTGGAGGATTGAAAGCAGTAACTGGGGAGGTTTCAGTGTGTGCCAGCTCCTGTATTCTGTAGGATTCAGCAAAGAATTTCTTTCAATTAGAAAATCAATTTCAGTGAAACCGCACTCACACAAGCAGCTATTTTTGGAATGGGAGGAGGTTCTCAGGATGAGTTTGCTGCGTAGGGAATTCAAAATAACACGTTAGTTGCGATGGATGTTCAAATTTACAATGGAGGAAGTGCCAGCTTGGCAGGGAGTGATTAAAGCTAATTGTTTTGAAACCAAGCGCTCCCAAGGAGCGACCAGCACCACGGGATCTCAGCCTGTTACGCCCTTCCCCAGGCAGCTGCTGAGAAACATAGCATGAGGTCTGACCATAAATCTGAAGTCACCTAACCCTCAGGAAGCTTCAATGACCTGGCATGACCTAAGATAAAGTCCAAGTTAAAATGCAGGAGGGCGTGTCTCTGTGTGGGATTTCTACTTGTTTTGAAGGTTTCCTGTTAATTACAGTTGGAGGAATCTCTCCTGACCCCGATGGATGGGTCAGTCCTGCCTCTGAGTCAGAAGGAACACACAGCTCCAGTTCAAGCTGACACCTGGTGCCAGTGCTGAGGGTGTGCCACACTCTGGGAAGTGCCATGCCAGGTCAAACCAAAGCCAGCCCTCTCAGTGGGCAGCAAGATCACAGGACTACTGTTCAAAGGAGAGTGGGGGGAGGGGGGGGAAATTCTACCTGAATCAATATTTATCCCTCAACAGGCATCAGAGAATAGGGCAGCACAGAGGTAACACTGGTGGAGACGCTGCCTCACGGCTCCATTCACCCAGGTTCAATCCTGACCTGGGGCGCTGTCCATGTGTGGAATCTGCACGTTCTCCCTGTGGCTGTGTGGGTTTCTCCCAGGTGTTCCGGTGTCCTCCCACATCCCAAAAACGTGCAGGTTGGGAGGTTAATTGGCCGCTGTAAAGTCCCCCCCCCGGTGTCTAGGTGAATGGTGGAATCTGGAGGGAGTTGCTGGGAATGTGGAAAGAATAAAAAGTGGGATTAGCGTAGGATCAGCGTAAATGGGTGGTCGGTGGTCGGCATGGATTTTGGGAATGCTGCAGAGCCCCACAACTCTATAAAGCTGGTCACCAGTGCACACATTGGCTGCCACACTCCCCCCCTTGCTCCAGCTTCTGCACCTCAGAAAGCCTGTAAGAACTGAAGGGCTCTGGGACTAATGCAGGATGTGGTCCTTCCACCTCCCCAGATGTTAATGTTTAATGTTCCAAAGTTGAGCCAGGCCTGAAGATGTCAGTGCGTGCCAGCCGTCCTCGGCCTCAGCCTGCCTGCCTGGGCAGCTGCAGACCCCAGACAGGTACTTTCCTGAGAATCTCTCGTGGCAGGTAACAAGCTGCCTACCACATCCGGGGTCAGGTGTACATCAGCCCTGCTGTACATCTATGAGGTGTACACCTGTGGGTGTACATCTGTGAGGTGTACACCTGTGAGGTGTACACCTGTGGGTGTACATCTGTGAGGTGGACATCTGTGGATGTACATCTGTGGGTGTACATCTGTGAGATGTACATCTGTGGGCATACATCTGTGAGGTGTACATCTGTGGGTGTACACCTGTAGGTGTACATCTGTGAGGTGTACATCTGTGAGGTATACATCTGTGGGTGTACATCTGTGAGGTGGACATCTGTGGATGTACATCTGTGGGTGTATGTCAGCCCTGCTGTACATCTGTGGGTGTACATCTGTGGGTGTATGTCAGCCCTGCTGTACATCTGTGGGTGTACATCTGTGGGTGTATGTCAGCCCTGCTGTACATCTGTGGGTGTACATCTGTGGGTGTATGTCAGCCCTGCTGTACATCTGTGGGTGTATGTCAGCCCTGCTGTACATCTGTGGGTGTACATCTGTGGGTGTATGTCAGCCCTGCTGTACATCTGTGGGTGTACATCTGTGAGGTACATCTGTGAGGTGTACATCTGAGGTGTATATCTGTGGGTGTACATCTGTGGGTATACATCTGTGAGGTGTACATCTGTGGGTGTACACCTATGAGGTGTACATCTGTGGGTGTACACCTGTGGGTGTACATCTGTGAGGTGTACATCTGTGAGGTATACATCTGTGGGTGTACATCTGTGAGGTGTACATCTGTGGGTGTACACCTGTGAGGTGTACATCTGTGGGTGTATATCTGTGGGTGTACATCTGTGGGTGTACATCTGTGAGGTGTACATCTGTGGGTGTACACCTGTGAGGTGTACATCTGTGGGTGTATATCTGTGGGTGTACATCTGTGGGTGTACATCTGTGAGGTGTACATCTGTGGGTGTACACCTGTGAGGTGTACATCTATGAGGTGTACACTTGTGAGGTGTACATCTGTGGGTGTATATCTGTGGGTGTACATCTGTGGGTGTACATCTGTGAGGTGTACATTTGTGAGGTGTACATCTGTGAGGTGTACATCTGTGAGGTGCACATCTGTGAGGTGCACATCTGTGAGGTGCACATCTGTGAGGTGTACATCTGTGAGGTGTACATCTGTGAGGTACATCCTGTACATCAGGTGCACATCAGCCAGAACTGCACACAAAACTCCAAGTGTCGTCCCACCATGGTCCTGCATAATTTTAGTACAACAGCCTTGCTCCTCTACTCTAGACATCCTTGCAATGAAGGCCAACATACCACTTGGCTCTTGCATTGACTTGCATGTTTTCAGTGACTGGTATAAAAGGACACTAAGATCCCTCTGTCCATCCACATTTCCCAGTCTCTGACCATTGAATAACACTCTGCATTTCTGGTTCTCCTACGGAAGCGGGGTACCTTCACATTCATCCACACTCTACCCCACCTGCTGTGTTTTGCCCATTAATTGACTTTAAGCCTCTTTGCGTTCCCCTCTCAGCTCACAAGCCCAGTTCTGAAGCTTTGTTACATCCATTTCCTTCTCTCAATCATTGAAATACATGGTGAATAACCCAAGCACTGAACCCTCTTCATTGCCCCCGACACCCTGAGAAACACCTCCTTATTCCTACTGTCTTCAACCACTTTACAACTCATCCAGTACATGAACCCCAAAGCTACGAGCTTTAATCTTACCTGCTCGCCTTTTCTGTGGGATTTCATCAAAGCCTTCTGAAGATCTAATACAATCCCAACCCTTATCGCTCTTTCAGTGTTGTCCTCAGAAAACTCCAGTTGGTTTGTCAAACACTATTTCCTTTTGATAAATCCACGATGATTTTGTCTAATCCTGCTGATATTTTCGAAGTGTCCTGCCAACACATTCCTTTATAATCAACTCAAACATTTTCCCTGCTACTGATGTCGATCATTCGGTAGTTGCCCCTCTTCTGTAAACCAATTTTCATTGAAATGTGCAAAATTCTGACAGAACTGGACAGACTGGATCCAGGGAGAAGGTGTCCCCAGGCTAGGGATTCTAGAATGAGCGGCCGCCGTTTCAGGATGAGGGGCAAGGTAGTTAGGTCTGAGATGAGAAGAAATTTCTTTGCTTAGGGTGTGTTAATCTGTGGACATCTCTGGCATAGAGTACACTGGAGCCCAAGTCACTGAATGAGGTGAACAGATTTCGCAGTACAAAAGGCACCAAGGGGCATGAGGAGAGAGGGGCGATGGTTTGAGATATAGGATCAGTCATGATCATATTGGACGGTGGAGCAGACTCAAAGAGCTGAATGGTCAACGACTGCTCCTATTTATTTGTTTCTTTGGAACATGACAACTAATGCATTCATTATTTGCATGGCTACCTCTGTTAGTGCTCTGAGATGCAGATCATCGGGTCTTGGGGATTTATTGACTTTCACTTTCAGTAATTTTTCTAGCACTGTCTTTTTACTAATACTAATTTCCTTTGATTCCTCCCTTCATTAGATTCTTGGTCCCGAGCATTTCTGGAAGCTCATTGTGTCCTCTTCCTCAAAGACCAAAGTATTTGTTTGGCTGCTCTGCCATTTCTTTGATCACTATTAGAAATTCTCCCATTTCTGACCGACATTGGTCTTCACTAATGCTTTCCTTTCTACATCATTATGGCAGCCTTTATGTTCTACTTCTATGTTCCTCATGAATTTACTCTCATACTCCATTCTTTGATTTAAGTTCCTGGCTGACAACATCTCAGAAGATCCATCCTGGGCCCAATATGTTGATGCAATCTCAAAGAAGGCACACCAGCAGCTCTACTTCATTCGGAGTTTGAGGAGGTTTGCTATATCACCAAAGACTCTTGCAAATTTCTCCAGAGGTACAGTGGAGAGTATTCTGACTGGCTGCATCACCGCCTGGTATGGAGGCTCCAATGCACAGGATCGCAAGATGCTGCAGAGGGTTGTATACTCAGCCAGCTCCATCATGAGCACAACCCTCCCCACCATCAAGGACATTTTCAAGAAGTGGCATTCATCACCAAGGACCCTCACCACCCTCTTCTCGTTACTACCATCGGGGAGGAGGTACAGGAGCCTGAAGACCCACACTCAATGATTCAAGAACAGCTTCTTCCCCTCTGCCATCAGATTTCAGAATGGTCCATGAACCCATGAACACTACCTCATTCCTCTTTTTTGCACTATTTATTTGTTTTTGTAATTTATAGTAATTTTATCTCTTTGCACTGTACTGCTGCCACAAAACAACAAACTTCATGTCATACAGTGTAAGTCAGTGATAATAAACCTGATTCTGATTGTTCCCTTTATAAATCCGTTAGTTCTTTATTGCTGAATTCTGCTCCCAATCGTCAGAGGTGCTAACTTTTAGAAACATAGAAACGAAGACAAACTACATCACAATTCAGGCCCTTCAGCCCACAAAGCTGTTCCGAACATGTCTCTACCCTAGAAATTACTAGGCTTACCCATAGCCCTCTATTTTACTCAGTTCCACGTACCTATCCAACAGTCTCTTAAAAGACCCTATCGTATCCGCCTCCACCACCGTTGCCGGCAGCCCGTTCCACACACTCACCACTCTCTGAGTAAAAAACTTACCCCTGACATCTCCTCTATACCTACTCCCCAGCACCTTAAACCTGTGTCCTCTTGTGGCCACCATTTCAGCCCTGGGGAAAAGCCTCTGACTATCTACCGGATCAATACCTCTCGTCATCTTATATACCTCTATCAGGTCCCCCCTCATCCTCTGTAGCTCCAAGGTTTGGGTGGCATGGATGAGTTGAAGCTATGAATCTCTATGAAAAACTATGAAACCACAGGTTGTAGCAAACACCCATCTCACTCACCAGGGAAGGAAATGCCAATCTCACCCATCTGCTCGATGTACAACTCCAGACCCACCAATGTCAACTGCTTCTGAAAAGACCCAGCCCACCACTGAGCTTGGGAGCCTACCCAGTAAAACCTACATCATCTGAATGAATCATAAATGCTTACCATCGATCTCATCAAGTTACCACTGAGTGTCGAAGAAGTAAGAGTTAAAGTTCCAGGCATGGCCTAAAGCAAACGTCATGTGATGACATCCTATTAGAGTAAGTGAGACAGTTTACTCTTTCTCTTTCTCTCTCTCCTTCCCTCAATCTCCCCCACCTCCTCTCCATCTCTCCCTCTCTCCCATCTCTCCCTCACTCTCTCTGCCCTCCCCTCTCCTACCTCTCTCCCTCTCTGGCCTTCACTCCCAATCTCTCCCCATGCCTACATCTATCTACATATCTCCTCAAACCTCACACCCCTCCCCTCCCGCAGTGCTGTCTATATTCTCTCTCTCTCCTTCTCCCTTCCCTCCCTCTTTCCCTGATTCCTCCCTCTTCCTATCCCCTCTCTCCCCTCCCTCTCTCCAACTCTCCTACATGGGATCCAGTTTGTCTGTCCCTGACAGAATTTTACACTCTCCATGATTTAACTCCGTCCACATTTCGTACTGTCCGTTTTACACACTCAGTCCCATTGATGCAAATGGGGCTACTGAGCTTAATTGAAGAGGTCAGTGAAGATCATACAATCATAAAGTCAAAGAGTTCTACAACACAGAAACAGGCCCTTCAGCCCATCTTGTCCATGCTGGCCTTGATGTCTATGTACACTAATCCCATTTGCCTTTCCTATCCAAGTACCTGTCCAAATGCCCTTTAAGTGTTGTAACTGTACCTGCCTCCCCCACTTCCTCTGGCAGCTCATTCCAGATATTCACCACCCTCTGTGTGAAAAACTTACCCTTCAGATCCCCTTTAAATTTCCCTCTCACCTTAAACCTGCTCCCTCGAGTTCTAGACTCCACCGCCCTGGGGAAAAAAAGTCTCTTCTCCCCTGTCTGTGCTCCTCATTATGATATAAACCTTGATAAGGTCACCCCTCAGCCTTCTACATCCCGGTGAGAATAAACTCAGTCTATCCAATCTCTCCTTATAACTACCCTCCATTCCAGGCAGTATCCTGGTGAATCTCTTCTGCACTCTCTCTATTGCTACCACATCCTTCCTGTAGTGCGGTGACCAGAAATGTACCCAGTACTCCAAATGTGGTTTGACCTATGCTTTGTACAACTGCAACATGATGGCCCAACTCTTATACTCAAAGCCTCAGCCTATGAAGGCAAGTGTTCTAAATACCTTCTTCACCACCCTAGCCACCTGTGTTTCCTCTTTCAGAGAGATATGGGCTTTGACCCCAAGGTCCCTCTGTGCATCAGCACTCCTAATCAAGTGACTTGATTATTTTTAATGTTTACAATTGATTTCTAAAACTTTAGTTTTTAATTAAATCGTCATGGAGCCATCCAGCATGGAAACAGGCCCTTCAGCCCAACTGGTCCAAGCCAACCAAGATTCCCATCTAAGTTAGTCCCATTTGTCCGTATTTGGCCCATATCCCTCTAAACCTTTCCTATCCATGGACCTGTCAAAATGTCTTTTAAATGTTGTTAATATACCTGCCTCAACCACTTCCTCTGGCAGCTCGTTCCAAATACTCACCGCCTTCTGTGTGAAAAAGCTGTCCCTCAGGTCCCTTTTAAATCTTTCCCCTCTCACTGTAAACCTATGCCCCCTAGTTTTTGGTTTCCTTTTCCTGGGAAAAAAACTGTGCATTCAAAATATTTTTAATAATTTTTTTACTTCTTAAAATTGTTTAAATCTAATTGAACAATTAAAACAATTACAAAGGCCTTTGATGGGGTTGAGCTATCGAAAGATTGTGAGGGTTTTCTGGGGATGTGGTCTCAGGATTTGCCATCTGATGCCGTCACCTCTCGTCGCCAGACGTTGCAGTCTGCTGCCCTCTCCTACTGGATTCCTTCTTCTCCAGCCCTTTGCCTCTTCTACCAATCACCTCTCAGCTCTTTACTTCTCCCCTCTCCCCCACCCACCCACCTTCCCCCCTCACCTGGACTCACCTGTCACCTGCCAGCCTGTGCTCCTCCCCTGACTTTCTTGTTCTGGCTTCTGCCCTCTTCCTTTCCAGTCCTAATGAAGGGTTTCGACCCGAAACATCGACTGTTTATTTCCCTCCACAGATGCTGCCTCACCTGCTGAGTTCCTCCAGCACTTTGTGTGTATTGCAGTTTACTCCATCCTGTGGAGCCATGAGTGGTCAGTGCATGATCCAGCCTGTTAACTGTTCCTCTCTCCACAGCTGCTGCCTGACCCTCCACCTCCACCAAGCTCTGTACTTCAGAGGTGAAAAGTCTGCCATGGTCCCACACCTAAACTCTGGTCAGACCACACTTGGAGTATCTTGTTCAGTTCTGGTCACCTCATTATAGGAAGGATGTGGAAGCTTTAGAGAGGGTGCAGAGGAGATTTACCAGGATGCTGCCTGGATTGGAGAGCATGTCTTATGAGGATAGGTTGAGCGAGCTAGGGCTTTTCTCGTTGGAGCGAAGAAAGGTGAAAGGTAACCTGATAGAGGTGTACAAGATGATGAGAGGCATAGATCGAGTGAACAGTCAGAGACTTTTTCCCAGGGCGACAATGGCTAACATGAACGGACATAATCTTAAGGTGATTGGAGGAAGGTATAAGGGGGATGTCAGGGGCATGTTTCTTACACAGAGAGTGGTGGGTGCATGGAACGCACTGCCGGCAAAGGTGGTACATCACGGACATTTAAAAGACTCTTAGATAGACACATGGATGATAGAGAAAGGGAGAAGTATGAAATGGGAGGGAAGGGTTAGATAGATCTTAGAGCAGGATAAAATGTCAGCACAGCATCGTGGGCCAAAGGGCCTGTACTATGCTGTAGTGTTCCATGTTCTATGTTCTGTGTTCTATGATCATGTGGAGGGGTCAGGTGTATGAGCACACAGAACTGTAGGCAGGACCACCCAGCCTTGGCCATCTCTGCAGCTGGAGTTGGGGGTAGAGTGACCACTCCCTCAAGCTGCTCTCAAAGCGTCCAGGAGCTGTGAATGTCTCAGACTCCTCACCCATATTCCTTCCCCCCCTTGTAAAGCTCCCGATGCCAGGAGCATTATATAATTCTGAATTATTACTGCTGGCTGTGCTGAGTTGTGGAGTTGGTGAATTACTGCAGAACTCGTAGCATTCTGCAGCTTCAGCACAGTAAGATCTCCATCTCTGCAACATCCTTAAAGCTATGTCTCCTTCCAGACCTTCCTTAGTGCAGATTGGTCATTTCTACTGCACCCCCACTCCCCCCACCCTGTGTTTTTAGAGTCATGGAGTCAAACAGCACAGAAACAGACCCTTCAGCCCACTGGTCCATGCCAACCAAGATGCCCATCTAAGCTAGTCCCATTTGCCTACATTTGGCCCACATCCCTCTAAACCCTTCCTGTCCCTGTACCTGTCCAAGTGCCTTTTAAATGTTGTTAATGTACCTGCCTCAACTACTTCCTCTGGCAGCACGTTCCATATACAGACCACCCTCTGGGTGAAAAAGTTGCCCCTCGGGTTTGTACTAAACTTCTCCCCTCGAACCTAAACCTATGCCCTCTGGATTCCCCAACCCTGGGAAAAAGTCTGTGCACATTGACGCTATCTATGCCCCTCATCATTTTATACACCCGTATAACATCACCCTTCGTTCTCCTACGCTCCAATGAAAAATGTCCCAACCTGGTCAACCTCTCTCCATAACTCAGTCCCTCGAATCCCGGCAACATCCTCGTAATCTCCTCTGCACTCTTTCCAGCTTAATGGCATCTTTACTATAGCAGGATGAACAAAACTGAACACAATATTCCAAATGTGGCCTCACCAACAACTTCTACAACTGCAACATAACATCCCAACTTCTACACTCAGTGCCCTGACTGATGAAGGCCAGCATGCCAAAAGCCTTCTTCACCACCCTGTCTACCTGCGAAGCCACTTTCAGGGAACCATGTACTTGTACTCATTGGTCCCTCTGTTCTACAACACTCCGCAGGACCCTACCGTTCACTGTGACAGTCCGGCCCTCATTTGTCTTCCCAAAATGAAACACTTCACACTTATCTGCATTAAATTCTATTTGCCGTTCCTTGGCCCACTTACCCAGCTGATCGGGATCCCTCTGTAAACCCTGATACCATCTTCACTGTCCGCTATACCACCTATTTTAGTCTCATCTGCAAACTTACTAACCATGCCTTGTACATTCTTATCCAAATCATTGATACAGATGACAAATAGCAATAGGCCCAGCACCGAGCCCTGGGGAACACCACTGGTCATGGGCCTCCAGTCTGATAAACAACTTTCCACCATTTTTCTGCCAGGTGGATCTGTGTGCCTGGGCTAGTGACTTCCTCCTCACCCCTCAACTGGCCATTGTGATTCACACAACTGATGACCAACTCTCTTTCTTTACCCCTCAGGCTCTGCACTTGCCATCCTCGTCTTTTGGTCTCAGGATGAGACACCACTGACAAGGGCAACACTTGCTGCTCATTCCCGGCACATTGTATGGACCAGGACAGGCAGTAGGGGAAAGGGTTCAGGCTACACAGGCTGGTACCAGAGTATCAGTGACATGTTCCCACCGCCAACCTGTTAAACCTGTTTATCAAAGTCCAAGTCGAGTACATTGTCACATGCACAAGTCCATGTGTGCACAGGTGCAATGAAAAACTTACTTGCAGCAGCATCACAGGCACAGAGCATCAGATAAGCAGCATTCTCAAGAAAAACATAAATTAAACATAAATTATACACAATTTTTACAAGAAAGAACAAAACAAAACAAAATAAAATGCATTTTAGTGCAAAGTGATCAAAGTGGTCATAGTGTTGCTAAACTGTAGTGATTAGGGTTGTGCCGGTTGGTTCAAGAACCGAATGGTTGAAGGGAAGTAGCTGTTCCTGAACCTGGTGGTGTGGGACTTCAGGCTTCTGTACCTCCTGCCCGATGGGAGCTGCGAGAAGATGGCATGGTCCAAATGGTGGGGATCTTTGATGATGGATGTTGCCTTCTTGAGGCAGTGCCTGCTGTAGATGCAACCGATGGTGGGGAGGGATGTGCCCGTAATGTATTGGGCAGAGTCCACTGCTCTCAGCAGCTTCTTACATTCCTGCGCATTCAAATTGTCGTCCCAGACCGTGATGCAACCAGTCAGGATACTCTCAATAGCACATCTGTAGAAGTTTGTTAGAGTGTTCGGTGACAAGCCGAACCTCCTTAACCTCCTAAGAAAGTAAAGATGCTGGCTCACTCTTCTTATGACCGCATCTATGTGCTGGGCCCAAGTCAGGTTATGCTTTATGTGGCTGGTCCATTGAGTCAATGGTGACCCCCAGGATACGGAGGTGAATATTGTTTGGCTGCCCCAGTATATTATCTAAATCACTTCCACCTCCATCTGATGTTAACCCCCTTTCTGCTCCAGGTCTGGTGAGATGGGTCTTATAACTCAAACAACCTTTAAACAGTGAGAAAGACTTGAACTTACAAGCAGCCCCCCACCATCCCAAAACTACACAGGCATTGAAGTACTTTTGGAATGCGGTCAGTACTGTGGTGCACAGCAAGATCCCACAGCTGGCAATATGCCCATTATTAGTTGATCTGTTTACGAGCGGTGTTCATTACGGGACAGTTATTGCTGGGGGCACTGACAATCTCTCTAATGCCCTTCCTCAGCCTTTCCCATCATTCCCTAAAGGACTTCACTGAAGCGAAGCTTGAACCAACCACCGTCAGATCAGAGGCAAGAGTGGTACCTCACCGACACACGGCCTTGTGAAAATCCGTGACCTTCCAGCAAGCTTGGGAAGGGAGTACAAGTTGTGCTGTGTAGGCACCGGACAACAATTGCCTGCAGTACCCAGGACAGCCACTCAGTGAGATTAATTAGTCGAATAATATTCATCACCGTACCCCGCACCATTAACATGCTGGGGGTCACCACTGACCAGAAACTCAGTGGACCAGCCACATAGATACCGTGGCAACCAGGTCAGGGGCTGGGAACCCTGTGATGAGTGACTCACCTCCTGACACCTCACGGCCTTTCCACCACCCACAATGAGTCAGGAGTGTGACAGAACACTCTCCACTTGCCTGGATGACTGTGGCACCAATATCTCTCAAGGAGCTCACTGCCTTCCAGGAGAAACAGCCCACTTGATTGGCAACCCAGTCACCACCCTACTCATTCCCTCCCTCCATCACCAAGTCATACAGCATGGAAACTGGCCCTTCAGCCAACGACCAAGCACCAATCGACACTAACCGTACACTACTCCCATTTAATTCCCCCCCACTTTCCCATTAGCTCCCCCCAGATTACACCTACACACTAGAGACAACTTACAGCAGCCAATTAACCTATCGACCAGCAGGTTGTTGGGATGCCAGTGCGGGGTTCAGGATGATCAAAGAGGCAGAGATGGCAGCAGAGATCTGTTGTACACTGTTTAACATGGCTGCAGTCAGTAACAGAAGAACCAGGGAGAAGTTCTCACACATCCCGAGCAATGAAAAACCCTGTAATTAGTGTCTCACTGGTGATCCATGTGATGTGCTTCTAGTTTTATTATGAGTGTTTAATGAGGGATTTATAGATTGCACCCAAAAGCTCCGGTTTATGTGAGCAAGAGAGGAAATGTGCACTGTGCAGTTTATATTCTCATTAAAATGTTTCCAGACCCACACTGTCTAATTGGTAATTGGTTTATTATTGTCACATGTATTGAGATACAGGGAAAAACTTTGTTTTTGCATGCCATCCATACAGATCATTCCAAACATTGGTGCACTGAGGTAGTACAAAATGAAAAACAATAACAGAATGCAGAATAAGGTGTTACAGTTACAGAGAAAGTGCAGTGCGGGCAGACGATAAGGTGCAAGGCCGTGATCAGGTAAATTGTAAGGTCAAAAGTTCATCTTCATCATAGAAGAAGACCATTCAATGGTATAACAGCAGGGTAGAAGCTGTCCTTGAGCCCGGTGGGACGCGCTTTCAGGCTTTTGTATCTTCTGCCTGATGGGAGGGGGGAGAAGAGAGAATGTCCGGGGTGGGTGGGGTCTGATTATGTTGGCTGCTTTCCCAAGGCAGTGAGAAATGTAGACAGAGTCCGTGGAGGGAAGGCTGGTTTTCATGATAGACTGAGCTGTGTCCACAACTCCCCGAAATTTCTTGGGCAGAGGAGTTCCCAGACCGAGCTGTGATGCATCCGGATACAGACAAGGGCAGCAGGAGCAGGGGAACACCACCACCTGCAGGTTCCCCTCCGACTCACTCACCACCCAGGCATGGAAACATATCACCATTCCTTCATCGTCACTGGGTCTAAATCCCAGAACTCCCTCCCCAACATCTCTGTGGGGGCACCTTCACCAGAAGAACTGCAGTGGGTCAAGAGTGTGGCTCACCCCTACCTCCTCGAGGTCACTGAGGAGCGTGGAATAAATGCTGGCCTTGCCAGTGATGCCCAGATCCTGAAAGTGAATTAGGTATGTGATCAGTACCAGTGCACATCAGCCACGGCAGGCTGAGTTACTGACGGAAGAGCTCAGGTCAGAACGCGACGGATGTGATTTCACGCTGGTACATTTGCTGGGTGCGTCTATGGGCAAAACTTTTTAATGAGAAGCAGATGCTCATATATCTCGTTTCCAGACTTCAGTATCCAAGAACCTCTGAAATGCAGCGTTGAATATGTTCACCGATTGCACCTCTGTGACTCCTTCAGAGAGACAATAATGAGGATTCTCAGCCCTCTGGGTGAAACTTCTCCCCATCGCAGGCTGGAATGGGTGATCTCTGCTCCTGAAACCGTCCCAGGTTCATCACCACCACACCACCAGGTTCAGGAACAGCGACTTCCCTTCAACCATTCGGTTCTCGAACCAACCGGCACAACCCTAATCACTACAGTTTGGCAACACTATGACCACTTTGATCACCCTAGGAACCAACCCAGTGAAGTGGACATTGACCCAGGTGTAACTTCCTCCCCAGATTCACCCTCGCTCCATTGTTGGAGCCCAGAGTACATTTCACACCATCCACACACCAAATCACTGAAGTTCTCAGGCTGAAACACAGAAACTAGCTGCACTGCAAACAGGGCAGAAGTGCAGGGGGAGAGGAGTTTTGCTGCCTTAGAAAAGCTTGATTAATGTGCATCCAGACCGGCTTGGCAGATCCCTGCTCTCCATTGAATGGAGCAGATCGATTGCCCATCAATAGCAGGAACGCTGGGGTAAGCAGCCTCCTCGTCCCGACAACTGATGGCTCGGCAAAGTTAAACTCAGAGATACACAAGGGGAGGAGGTAGGCGCCAAGTGTCTGAACTGACATTGGATGTAACAGTCCCTTCCCTCTCTCCCCGCTCTTTCTACCCCTCCCTCACTCTCTTCCTCTTTCTCTACCCCTCCCTCTCTCTCTCTCCTCATCTCTCTCCTCCTCTCTCCCTCCCTCCTCCTCATCTCTCCCTCTCTCCGCCTCTCTCCCCCTCTCTCCCTCTCTCCCTCCCTCCCTCTGCCCCTCTCTTGCTCTCTCCCCCTCACTCCCCCTCACTCTCCCATCTCTCTCTCTCCCTCCCTCTCCATTTCATCGTCCCCTGCCTGTGTTTCTCATCCCATCTCCCTGACACTCTGAGCCGTACTTGCTCTGTCAGTCACTCCCATCTCTGCATTTTCCCCTCCCCTCCCCTGCAGTGAATTTGAATGCAGCAATACAAGAACACAAGAAAACAGGAGCAGGAGGAGGCCACTCAGCCCCTCAAACCTCCCCCACCATTCAATATGATCACGGCTGATCTACGCTGGCCTCAACTCCTCTGTGCCAGTTCCCCATTACCCTCAATTCGTCGACCTACCTGTCTCAGGCACCGGTGCCAGAAACACAAGGAAGCAGTTCAGGATGTCCCAAACTCTTCACAGCCAATGGAGGCAGTTGCCGCTGCAACGTAAGCTGCACAGAAATATCCCAGAAACAGTGTATGATAGTGACCAGAGGTGATATTTAGGGGATGAACATTAGCCCAGGGCACTAGGAGAACTTCCTGCTCTTCTTTGAAATAGTGACTCTGGGATGCTTCCTCTGCCTCTGGATCCTTCTGAAGCAACACGAGGGTGTTGGTTTAATAGTTAAAATGAAACTGCTGGAGGAACTCAACGGGTCAGGCAATATATGTGGAGGCAGAGGGCTGGTCAACATCTCGGGTCGAGACCCTTCATCAGGACAGCAGTTTGTATTTGCCTCCAGATTACAGCGTCTGCGGTCTCTTATGTCTCCACCTTGGTCGAACATCCTGTCCGAAAGGAGGTGCCCCCAACCATGCAGCACCCCCACAGATGGTCAGGGTAGAAGGACGAGAAGCAGGGGTCCACCATAGCTGCCCTTGATGTTATTCCCTGAGATCAAGGCCAATCCTGTGCCTAACCACCTTCCCATCCTATCCCCACATCCCACATTCCCTTAGTGTCCAAAATTCCCAGCCTTGCACTCCTCCCAATGCTGGAGAGGACAATACCAAACATTTACACATTTCCTTGGTTCCAACTGGCCCACTCCTTATCCCAAGATTCCATCGCTGATCCTACTGTCTACACCGAGAGGAAACAGCCTGTCAGCAGCTCCCCTGTCAATCCCTCCTCCAACCTTCATCAACTCAGTGGCACTCCCAAGCAACTGAGTACAGCCCAGAGCAAGACTGGTGTTACATGCCCAGCACAGACTCAGAGGGCTGAAGGGCCTCGCTCCATGTTGTGTGAGTGGATGACCTGCCACAGCACAAGGAAGTAGCACTGAAGCAACTGCGAGTTAAGCACAGCGAGCTCCCACAAGGAGAGATAACGATCAGACAATCTGTGTCAGTACAGTTGAGAGACTGTGGGCCAGGGCGCTGGAAATAACTCCTCTGCTCTTCTTCCAGACTCTTAGTCAGTTTACTGAGTTAGTTTAGTTTGTTGTCATATACACCAGGGTGCAGTGAAATTCCTTGTTCATGTGAAGCTCACAGAGTAAACAGTTTACATGGTGATAATAAATACAATGCATACAGCGACGGGCACAAAACGATAGGACGGTGCAGAGACTGTCGTGCAGTCTGAACAGCACAGAACAGGCCCTTTGGCCCACAATGTTGTGCCAACATAGCTAATCCCTTTTACCTGCAAAAATCCCATATCCCTCCATTTTCCTCTCATTCATGTGCCCATCCAAGTCCCTCTTAAAAGCCCCCAATGAATTTGCCTCCACCACCCTATCAGGCAACACATTCCAGGCATCCACCACTTTCTCAGTAAAAAATGTACCCCTCACATCTGTCCCGAACCTTCCCCCTCTCACCTTAAATACATGCCCTCTGGTCTTGGATTGCTTAATAATGGGGAAAAGATATTGCTTGCCACCCTATCTATGCCCCTCATAATTTTACACACCTCCAGCAGATCACCCCTCAGCCTCCGCCGCTTCAGAGAAAAGAGCCCAAGTCTGTCCAGACTCTCCTGATAGCACATGCCCTCTAATCCAGGCGGCATCCTAGTAAACCTCCTCTGCACCCTCTCTAAATCCTCAACATCCTTCCTATAGTGAGGTGACCAGAATTGCACGCAATACCCTAAATGCGGCCTAACCAGAGGTAGAGTTAAGGGTCCGAGAACATGGCAGCCCCCCCGGGAAGGGGTGTGAGAGAGGTGATTGGTTCAGGAGTCTGACAGCAGTGGGGAGGAGCTGTTCTCCAGTCTGGACGTCCGGGCTTTCCAGCTCCTGTATCTTCTCCCAGAAGGTAGAAGAGAGAACAGGGAATGGCCAGGGGGGGCAGGTATCCCTGACGACACCGTCAGCCTCCCTGAAACAACGGACCGTGAAGATGGACTGGATGGGAGGAGGTGACAGGCCTGTGACGGACTGGGCAGTGTTTACCGCTCTCTGCAGGCTCCGTCGGTCCAGAGCAGAGCAGCTGCTGTTCCAGGGCTGAGATGCAACTAGTCAGAATACTTCTGTAGAATTTCAAGAGAATCCTGGTGGACAAGCCGAATCTTCTCGGGCACCTTTGACATCCACCTAAGAGGGGCAGCACCTCAGGGAGGGAGGGTCAGGCTCTGCACCGGGGCTTGACCCACGACCACAAGGACTAGAATGGAGAGCGCAAGGGTGGGGTTGAAGCAGGAAGATGTAAGAGTGTGGACACAAGACAAATAGGGGACGGTAAGGAGAATACAGGAACAGAGGCTAAGTGGGAAATGTTGGAACAACTGGAGAGGGCTGATTGTGGGTGTGAGGCTGCCCTGCTACAACTGGAATGAGATATTTTCACAGACAGAATACAGTCACAGGGAGGATGGTGCTGTTACAGAGCCACTGTGGATGAAATAATTAGTCAGCATTATGTGAGTGGAGAGACATGCTCCGCGCATCATGTGATCTTTTCCATAGTGAAAACTTGGTGTAAGTTTGCGTCAGAAACATAGATTTTAATAGCAGATGAGCAGGAAGAGAGCTGGGTCCTGAGGGAGATGTCAGTGCCAGGCTAGAGGTGAGCTGGTCTCTCTGATCTCACACAAAAGACAAGGTTAGCTGGCATCCATTGACTGACCCAGTAGACACTACTGATGTGGCTGCACTGAAATCAGGTGCACAGTTATTCAGTGCTGATAACTACCACTTCAATAACTTTGTGTGGGCGACTAGAACAGGCTCTTCTGAAGCATATTGGTGTCAGGTTGAATCATTGACTCCCACCCAAGTTCACGTCCCACAATGGTGATGGCACGGGATTGTCACGCTGAGCTTGTGATCTGTCTGTGGGGTGTATGAGGTCAACTCCGGGAAAGGTGACTGTTCTTTCAGATGGAGCCATGCCACAGAATTCACAGGCCATCCATGGGGGTTACTATGGCAACATTACTCTAACTGCATGGATTGAGTTTAGAATTTTTTACACCTAAGACAGCTAACTGCCCTCCCTGTGGACACAGTGACCAGCAGATGTAGCAGTGCAGCAAAGTCACCCTTATACCGGGAGCAGAGTTACCTCACTCTCTGCCACAGCACAGAACACCAACACCCAACTGGACACCCTGCAAGAATTCCTGAAATTGGCCAACTTACACCCAGATTCCAGCGAAAACCTGAGGACAGCTGCTCGAGGAGCTCCCAACCACAGACATCAGAGCTGGGAGGAGTGGCAGACCCTACAGGACCACTGCCCGAGGGAACAGCGTAACAGGTTGCTGTGGAGACGAGGGGAAGCACAGGACAAGGGGCGAGACGCTGACATCTGTATTAGTGGGCAACCCCCACGTGATGGTCCACCCTGGCTCCCGTACCCTGAGTGTGGCAGTGAGGGGATGTGTTGTTCAGGTGAGAGTAGTACAGAATGTTGGAGTTGGAGAAACCAGTGAGGGCAGTGCATCACCGTCTGTATCAAGTGGACCTTTGTATATTAAGGAAACCCTCCAACCATCACCACCAGTGTGAACCAGTGGAGGGTTCAGGGAACCCAGACGATGGATAGGAATCCCTTGTGCTGCTAAGTGGGCAGGTTCACTAGCACAGTCCCTGCTCCAATTATTGAAACAGCGAGCGACAACATCTCCGTGTGTCCGGGCCAGTGGCATCTCACTGGCATGAGCCAAGTGTTGGAAAATGGGATTAAAATGGCTGGCATAGACACAATGGGCCAGAGAGCCTGTTTCCATGCTCTGTGACTTAATGGCTCTGTAACTCTGTAAAGAACCCAGGCTTTGGCATGATATATATCATAGAATCATAGAAAGCACAACACAATACAGGGCCTTCAGCCCACAGTGTTGTGTCTACCTTTGAACCTCACCTAAGACTATCTAACCACTTCCTCCCACAAATCCCTCTATTTTAAATTCCTCCATATGCTTATCTAACAATCTCTTGAATTTGACCAATGTACCTGCCTCCGCCACCACCCCAGGCAGCACATTCCATGCACCAACCACTCCCTGGGTAAAAAACCTTCCTCTGATATCTCCCTTGAACTTCCCACCCATTACTTTAAAGCCATGCCCTCTTGTATTGAGCATTGGTGCCCTGGGAAAGAAGCGCTGGCTGTCTATCTATTCCTCTTAATATTTTGTACACTTATGCTTAAATTCAGTGGGTTGTCACGTCTGATCTGAGGTCCCCTTGGCTCCTGCGGGAAACGGCAAGGCTGCTGCCGGGGGGCTGTAACACTCGAGGCTGGAGCCATGAGCCACCTTCCCCACCGGCCTTCCCAGCCAAGCTGGAGCACCACCAACGGAGGAAATGTGCCCGGCAACAGCCGAGCCCACGCAGGAGACGGTCCCCTCGTGGAGAGGGAGATCCGCCCTGCCCCGCGCAGCCGACCTGACCACCAGGTTGAATCCACCAGCGGACTGTGCAGACCCCACCCATTTACCTCTTAGCGGTTTCACACCCTCTTGAACTCTCTCTTCAAAGTTCTTTTCAACGTTCCCTTACGGTACTTGTTGACTATCGGTCTCGTACCGGTATAAAGCCTTAGATGGAGTTTACCAACCACTTTGGACTGCATTCAGCCCAAAGCCTCATATGCTATGAGGATCTCCACTCTGTTGGTGTAGAGGCCACCTGACAGTTCAGTCCTCACAAAGTATAGTCCATTAAGGGGGAGTCTCCTTCCTGGGGGAGAGCACTGAGCCGGTGTTTGCCAGGTTCCACTTACCATGGCCCTGGGTGATCTCCTGACCCTACTGGACCTATCCCACGGACCCAGGACCACTTTGAGTTAATGTGGGAGCTGTCTCCTCTCCCCTGCATGGTTGCCCTGGGGCTGACATCCTGCTCTTGTCGTTGGGTCAATGCTGAAGTGTGTGTGGTCCCCCTAAGAACCATGTGAGCCCTTGACTGGCGAGTGTGAACCCCACTAATACCTGTTCAAAGTGGATTTTGGCTAATTTCAGAGTTCCTTTTAGGGGACCTAATTCAAGACCAGCACTGAATGCATCAATGTGTTAACAGACTAAAGAGGCGTGCAATGCAATTCCTAGACAGATCTGTTTTAGACTTGCTGGTTGGGAGATAAACATTGCCAGCACACTCATGTTAACTCGAGTCGAGAGATTGGGCAGGCTAGGACTTTATTCCTTGGAGCGTTGGAGACCTCATAGAGGTGTATAAAATTATGAGGGGCATAGATAGGGCGAATGCACTCAGTATTTTTCCCAGGTTTGGGTATGAAGAACTAGAGGGCATAGGTTTAAGGGGAGAGGGGAGAAATTTAACAGGAACCTGAGGTGCAACTTTGTCACACTGAGGGTGGTGAGTATATGGAACAAGCTGCCAGAGGAAGTGGTGGAGGCAGGTACAATAACATTTGAAAGACACTTGGACAGGTACATAGATAGAAAAGGGTTAGAGGGATATGGGCCAAACACGGGCAAATAGGACAAGTGATGGCAATCTTGGTCGGCATGGACTAGCTGGGCCAAAGGGCCTGTTTCTGTGCTTTGTGACTCTGTGACTCTATAACTATGAAATATTGCGATGGGAACTTTGACATCCACCTGGGAGCGTGTTCCGGACTTTGGGCTTATCTGAAAGACAAAGCTCTGACTCTGCAGCACTCTCTCAGCAGGACCTGGGACAGCGTGGAGATTTGTGCAGGTCTCTGAAATGGAACTGAAACCCCAAGCTCCAGCTCCAAGAGACATCCTGTCACCTCGCCAAACAACTGAAAATACAGAAAACCTCTCCCCTGTGACAGTTTTCCTTCAGCTCCCGAGTGAAGGTGAGAAGAATGGTTTTTTTAATAACTTTGACTCCCCTCCCAGTACAACCAGCTCCTAGAGGATTAAAACAATTCCTCATTGACACTATCAAATGTGCTCCAAATGGTGACAGAGAATGCATCGGTGTGCTGAGGAGTGGGAGAGGAATACAGCAGTGATTGACTCAGAGACAAGTGGCAGAATTCGTGAGCTGAACAAAAAGTTGATCATCTTTTCCAATTAACCTTCTCCAACCCGGTCAGGTCTTCCACCATGAAATACGGAAAGGTCATCGATTTCTGCCCTGCTAAAAATAACAAGATTACCTTCCCCTTGTTCAATTTCTGGATGTCTTCACAGACACTGTCTGCTGAGGCAAACCAAACGTGAAAAGGAATTTGCATTTATATAGCGTCTTTCACAAAGCAGTCCTCTGCGGTGTGACCACTGTTGTGATACAAGAAGTGTGGGAGCCAGTTGTGCACAGCAAGCTCCCACAAACGGCAGTGATTACAACCAGATGATGTACTTTCAGTGATGTTAATTAAAGAATAATTATTGAGTGCAGGACAGGGCGGAGAACTCCCCTCCTTCATGTGGGATCTTTCTCATCCACTGGGAGGACACTCAGGGCTTCATACCAGAAGAGAAGAGGCTGGGACTGCTCTCCCTGAAGTGAAGGAGGCTCAGGAGTGAGCTTATAGAGGTGCATAAAATCATGAGGGGCATTGATAAGGTGGAGGGTCACAGTCTTTTCCCCAGGGTAGGGCAGTCTATAACTAGAGGGCATAGGTTTAAGGTGAGAGGGGAAAGACTTAAAAAGGACCTTTTCACAAGGTAGGCAGGTACGATAACGATGTTTAAAAAACATTTGGACAGGTACATGGATAGGAAAGGTTTAGAGGGATGTGGGCCAAACACAAGCAAATGGAACAAGCTCAGGAAGGCACCTTGGTCAGCATTTTCGAGTTGGGGCTGTTCCCGTGCTGTATAACCCCTTGATTCTACGACTCAGCACAAGGATGGGTGAGGATAGATCATCTCTCAAGCCCCTACAACTGGCCTCAAACCCAGAGCTACCTGTCAACCTCTTGACAAAGCCACAATCGGAATACAAAGTTCTCATTGCTATCAGATTACAGCTGTAAACACGTTTGATTCATGGTGCAGACTGCACTTGGCAGGTTAGCTGCTGTCTCCGCTTCATGCGTGCGTCAGGTTTAATGGAGAGAGACATTGATACAAGAAGAAAGGTCACTGCCCTGGAGTTTACTGCAGCACAGCCCAGCAGACAGCAGAGGATAGATGATGGATGTACAAGGGAAGAGGATTAGCGTTTCACCCACACAAAACTCTCCCTGATCACAACCTTCTGACAGACAACACTTCACTGGCTCAGAGGCACTACAGGAAGTCCTGAAGTCAGGTAGGGTGCTATAGAAATGCAAAGGAATTTCCTCCCAGAGGGCTGAGGGTGCTCAGACATTATGTCCAAAGGTGTTGATGGATCTTTGCAGAGTGAGGATTAGCAAAGGATAGGAGGTGGATTGGACTTGGGAATGTGGGGATGGGGGAATAGGGGCATGGGATTGGGGCGGATATAGGGATGGGGAACAGGGGATACAGAGCAAAAACCAAACTGCTGGAGGAACTCAGTGGGTCAGGCAGCATCTGTGGAGGGAGATGGACAGTCGTCATTCTGGGTCGGGACCCTTCATCTGGACTGGGGATATAGGGATAAGAGTCTGAGACGGATATGGGGATGTAGAATAGGGGATATGGGGAAGTAGGGTTGGGATTGAAATGGTGATGTGGAATAGGACGGGGATATAGAGATATGGGAATAGCAGGGATGGGGAACAGAACTCCACGCAACCGGCCCAGGACTACATGTTGGCTGTTCCCTCTCCCCAAGTCGGAGCCTGTTGGAGACACCAGTGAAAATTTGATCACTGGGATTGGGCAACACTCCATTAACACTGGAACAATACAAAAAGTGGTGAAAACACTCAGCAAGCCAGGCAGCATTTGCGGGGAGAGAAACCATTCATACTTTTGGTGGATGACCTTCCATTAGAACATTAACACCGAGCCCTGTGAAGGTGGGTAAAGCAGGGACTGTTATTATCCTGCATTTCCTGCCATCTCTGAGTCCCTCTCTGGTTAATTTTTGATGGGCTGTAATGTCTCACAGTTCCACACAACACCTCGCCCAAGGGAAAAAACAATTAGTTAAAAAAATTGCCTTTTGCAATGTGCCGCTGTGGCTCAGGACTCGAGTATTCCATTAGTGTTTTACAGAGCTGGGTCCTAATAGACTCCAGGCAACATCAGATCTATTTATAGCTGCAGTCACAAGGCTGGCAGCTATTCTTATACAGTGATACGGCAATTAATCAGGAGAAACTCAGTTAACCTGAATTCCACAATATCTGAGGTCACATGGACAAACTCAGCATTTAAACAGGAGAAGAGCTTACACAGGTTCATAGGGCTGCCTCATACCGTTGTCCCACCACCCACACACACCCACACACACACACACCCACACCCACACACACACACACACACCCACACACACACCCACACACACACACACACGTATATTGCAAACTCACACACTCCCACACGCCACACTCATACCTGTGCGAACACATACATACACAAACAGAAGTACGTATGCATGCAAGTATATACCCACCTTCACCCTCTTTCACACTAACATGCATGTACATATGCACACATGGTTAGAGAACCATAGAATTTCACAGCACAGGATGAGGCCATTTGGCCCATTATGTTCATGGTGGCCAGAAAGGACTATTTAGGTTAACCTTGGCTGGAAGTCCTGGGGTTACAGCTGCAGACCCTTCGTCCTCCCTGGGTGAAAAGCTTTTGTTCAACTGCCTCCAACTTTTCTGCCACCTTGGTAGATCTTAGAGCAGGATAAAATGTCGGCACAACATTGTGGGCCGAAGGGCCTGTACTGAGCTGTAGTGTTCTATGTTCTATGTTCTTTGAATGTAATCTGCACCTCTAGGTTACTGTCTTCTCTGATCTTACCTCTCCTCCATGTCTAGGCTTCTCATCATTTTGTCCACCTCGGCTAAATATCAGTCTCCTCCATTCCAAAGAAAACAGCTGCAACCTCTCCTCGTGGCTGTACCCCTCAAGCCCCTGTAACTCCCCTCTGCACCTTCTCTCTCTCATGCTGCCACACCCTTCCCGTAGTGTGGTGCCCAGAGCTAGATGCAGTACTCCAGCTGTGACTCAGTGAGTGTTGTACACTTCTCCACCCTAACCTCCCTGCTCCTGAGTTCTGTGCTTCAGACAATGAAGGCAACTCTCCCATGTATATCCAGAACCACCTTACCTGTCTGTCCTACTCCCTTCAGGGATGTGTGGACATGCCATCCACTATCACCCTGTTCCTCCACACCACTCCAATACCCTCCCACAAACTGCATCTACCTTCATCTTGTCTGCTCCCCCAAATGCACCTCACATTTGATTGAATTCCATTTGCCGGTAGTGGACTGACCAGACCATCATTATGTTTCTAAAACTTTCTTCTTTGCCATCAACTCCGTCCAATTTCAGTATCATCTGCAAACTTAATCAGTGCCCCAAATTATTTGTCCAGACAAGCACAAGCACAAGGAGTGGAACGCAGCTCCGTGGAACTGCCTGCACCAGTCCCTGAAACTCCCAACAAACCTTCACTTTCTGCCCCACTTCACTCTGAGCCCACTCACCCTTGGATCCCGGGGTGTTTATTTCTCTGATCAATGAAACTTAGGCAAACAGCTCATAGACTATAGCAGATGTTCCACCCCCAAAGATCCTCCCTGTACCTCCTCAGTAAATTCAATCATGAGTCAAACACACAGCCTCCTTTTGACAAGTTCACGTGGTGATCTTAGATCAGTCTGTGCCACTCTAAATGCTGATATCTGCTGTTCCTCAGAACATTTACCAACAATTTGCCCACAACTGAAATCGGACTGGCTGGCTTTAATTATTTGATCTACCCCTTTCTCTCTTTTCCACACTGTACTGTCACACACTCCCAGGGCAGGGAGAGCATAGGTTAGCCACAGAATGAAGCTCCCTCTACACCATCCCATCACACACTCCCAGGGTTAGACACAGAGTGAAGCTCCCTCTACACTGCACTGTCACTGACTCCCAGGATAGGAATGTCACAGATTAGACAGTGAGTGAAACTCTCTCTTCACTGTTTCAACTACCTGCCTTTCAGTGACTGGGACTATATTTCCATTTACGATTAGAGGCATGTTTTGTCCAATTCTGAGTGACACTGTCAGTTTCTGAGATTGTGAACTGGACGTGATGTTGAGCATTGTCTAGGTGTCAGTTCTCCAGGTAGATCTACTCTGGACTTCCTGGATATCTCTGACTGAGACATGCCTGACAGGTGAATACAGGTCCCAATGTGTAGGATTTGGGGCCGATCAAATCTTCCGTTGATTTTCACTGTTTAAGGTTGGAAGGTGACATGACAGGTTGCGTAATGGACTAAAGAAATGGACTGAAGAAATGGCTTTCAGAATTAAAGACCCGAGGACAAAAGCAAGGAGGTTACATTGAAACTCTGGAAAACATTGTTCTGACCACAGCTGGAGTATGACATCAAATTCTGGGCAACACGTAGCAGCAACTGTGTGATGGACAAGGATAGGGTGCACAGCAGACTTAGGAGGATAGTGCCAGCAAGGAGAGACTTCAGTCACTGGGATTGATCTCCAAGCAGTGGGATAGGAGGAGAGGTTCAAAATTATGTAGCATCGGGACAAAGTGAGTAAGGAGAAAGTGCTTCCATTGGCAAAACTGGGGTGGCTGCAGTGGGCGAAGGAGGCAAAGAACTGACAGTACCTTGCCACCGTCCTTGTTAAATCTGGGGTGCTGCAGTACTTTGAGTAGCAGCGTTACCTCCGGTGCTGTCTGTGTGGAGTTTGCACGTTCTCCCTGTGACTACATGGGTTTCCCACCAGGTGCTCCAGTTTCCTCCCAGACATGTTGTTCGGTAGGTAAACTGGCAGCTGTAACTTGCCCCTAGGGTGTAGTTGAGGGGCAGAATCTGGGGGGAGCTGATGAGAATATGGGAAGAATTTTAAAAATGTGATTCATGTAGATTAGTGTAAATGATCGGCATGAACTCAGTGGGCCGAAGGGCCTGCTCCCGTGCTGTATCCCTCTATAACTCTGACTGAGAGGGCACAGAGGTTTAAGGTGCCCAAGGGAGTGAAGGTGTTGGACGATAACAGGGAAGGAAATAGTCCCATATATTAGAACTATCAAGTCATACAGCACAGAAACAGGCCCTTTGTCCCACCATGTCCATTCTGACCTTTCTGTCCATCTATGCTAACCCCATTTGCCTGCATTGGGACCATATTCTTCAATGCCTTGGCTATTTAAGTGTCTGTCAAAATGCCTCTTAAACATAGATTCCATCACCTCCTCTGGCAGCATGTTCCAGATATCAACCTCTCTCTGTGTAAACACACTTACCCCTCAGATCCCTATTAAAACTCTTTGCTCTCACAAATCTACCCCCTCTTGTTTTTGACACCCCTACCATGGGAAGAGATTCTAACTATCTATCCTATCTATGCCTCTCATAATCTTATATATGTCTATCAGGTCACCCCTCAGCCTCCTTCACTCCAGGGACAACAAGCCCGGCCTATCCCATCCCTCCCAATAACTAAAGTCCTCCAGTGCTGGCAACATTCTGGTGAATCTCCTCCGCACTCTCTCCAACACAGGAGACAAGAAGCAAAAAGGATAAAGTCACTCTGTGGATGCAGGGTTGGGCATTCCGTACATGGTCAAATCGTGTGAGAGGGATAGAGGAGCAGATCCACAGGAGAATTATAGAGCTGTACAAGAACAGAGTGGTGAGACTGGGTGAGCTTAACTCCCTAAGTATTGACTAGAACAACGTTAGAGCAAAGACCTTTGAGGGTGTGGAATTCAAGAAAAGTGAATTTCCTTGGCTGGTCTGTTCTTGCTCCAAGAAGGGAGAAGGGATTGTTGGACCTGGTGCTGGCGATTGAGGCTGGGCTGCATGAACCAAGCGTGGGTGGGACAACACTGGGGGAAGTGAGCATCACATCATTAGGTTTAGATTTGTAATGGCAAAGGGCAGGAACAATCAGGTTCAGGAGAGGCCCAGCTTCAGGTGGAGGACAGGGGATCTAGCCAGTGTAACGTGGAACCAAAGCTTGACAGGAGAACAACATTTCGGAACAACATGTGGGCTTGAAGGGCGAGACATTTCAGGTTGAGTATGGATACGGTCCCACAAGTGGGGTAGAAAGGGGAACCAGACCAGGCTTCGGAGATGGCAAGGGAGATGGATAAAGAGGGAGTATGACGTATGGAGACACAAGGGACTGCCGGTGCTGGAATCTGGAACAACACACAAGAATCTGGTGGAAATCAGTGGGTCGGGCAGCATCCGTGGAGGGAAATGAACAGTCAGCGTTTGGGATCGGGAGCCTTCATCTGGAATGAAAGAGGGCAGATGGCCAGTACAAAGGGAAGGGGTGGAGCAAGAGCTGGCAGGTGAGGGGTGGATCCAGGTGAGGAGGGTGATAGGCTGATGGAGGAGAGGAGAGAGGGAAGAGCGACAGAGGCTGGGAGGTGATGGGTGGAGGTGACGGCTGCTACTTGATGGGATCTGATAAGAGAGGAAGGTGGAGCCTGGAACCAAGGGAGTGAGGTGGGGTCAGATGGGACCTGGGGGGGGGGGAGGAGACCCAGTGGGAGGGGTGTGTGAGTGACAGGCAGATGGAGGGGGTGGGGGAGGGGGAAGGAACAGGGTGATGGGGGCTGGGGTGGGTGTAGGAGGAACTGGGTAGATCAGGAGGAAGGCGAAAAGGGACAGAGGGGGAGCAGGTTACCTGAAGTTGTAGAATTCAGTGCTGTAGACTACCCAGGGGCAATGTGAGGGGCTGGTCCTCTAGTTTGTGTTTAGCCTCACTTGGTTTCAGGGAGGAGTATGTTGCATGTCTGGTGAATTCTGCAAGTGAGAACAAGGCTAAAACAGTAGAGAAAGGAACTGAAGAAAAAAATAGACTGACAAAGGAAGAATGTGAGAACAGAATAATCCTTAATGCAAAAGGGACCCAAAGTATTCTCGAGTGTGTGAATAGTGGACGGCATTAATGAGGAAGGACCCATCAGTGGCAGAGAATGTGAAGTATGTTTTGAGGCACTGGGCAAGGCCAGACCAGCCAGATCTCAAAGTCTAGTAAGGTAGAGGATGCTGACAAAATATCAGTAGAAGTGGAGATGGTCAGGGTAATGGACAGGGTGAAAGCTGGCAGGCAGGAAGGCTGGTGTTGCTGAGAGTGTGCAGCTCAGCAGCTCCACGTGACCTGCAGCCCAGATTGCTGGGGGAAGTCAGGTGGAGATAGCAGTGGGCTTAGATTCATAGAGTCATACAGCATGGAGACAGGCCCTTAGACCCAACTGGTCCATGCCAACCATGATTCCCATCTCAGGTAGACCCTTGCCCGCGTTTGGCCCATATCCCTCTAAACTGTTCCTATCCATGTACCTGTCCAAGTCCTTGCTATCATCTTTGATCTTCCCTGGATTGGTATTGGTATTGGTATTGGTATTGGTTTATTATTGTCACTTGTACCGAGGTACAGTGAAAAACTTGTCTTACAAACCGATCGTACAGATCAATTCATTACACAGTGCAGTTACATTGAGTTAGTACAGAATGCATTGATGTAGTACAGGTAAAAACAATAACAGCACAGAGTAAAATGTCACAGCTACAGAGAAAGTGCAGTGCAATAAGGTGCAAGGTCACAACAAGGTAGATCCTGAGGTCATAGTCCATCTCATTGTATAAGGGAACCGTTCAATAGTCTTATCACAGTGGGGTAGAAGCTGTCCTTAAGTCTGGTGGTACGTGCCCTCAGGCTCCTGTATCTTCCACCTGATGGAAGAGGAGAGAAGAGAGAATGTCCCAGGTGGGTGGGGTCTTTGATTATGGTGGCTGCTTCACCAAGACAATGAGAGGTAAAGATAGAGTCTAAGGAGGGGAGGCTGGTGTCCGTAATGCGCTGGGCTGTGTCCACAACTCTCTGCAGTTTCTTGTGGTCCTGGGCAGAGCAGTTGCCGTACCAAGCCGTGATACATCCAGATAGGATGCTTTCTGTGGTGCACCAGTAAAAGTTGGTGAGAGTAAAATGGAACAAACCAAATTTCTTTAGCCTCCTGAGGAAGTAGAGGTGCTGGTGAGCTTTCTTGGCCGTGGCTTCTACGTGATATGGGAGAAAGTGGCAAATGATGGGTGTAAGGAGATTTTCAGTAATCACAGGCCAGTCAGTTTATAACACTGATGGTGGGTAAGCTTTCGGAAACAATAATCATGGAAAAATCTAACAGATACATGGGGAGCTTTGAGTTAATCATGGAGAGCCAGCAGGGATTTGTAGAAGGCAGATCATGTTTGACTAGCCTAATTGTATTTTTTGATGAAGTAACCACGAAGGTTGATGAGGAAAGTGCAGTGGATGTTTTTTAATGGATTTTAGGGAAGTGCTTGACAAAGCATCACATAAAGGCTGGTTGATGAAGCTGGAACATGTAGAACAGGAGGATCAGTGTCAGCCTGGATAAAGAATTGGTCTGAGGACAGAGTGTGCAGAGGGAGTGTACTGGAATGGTTCCAGGAGCAACACAGTCGCACAGTTTGTAGAGACGCTGCCTCCCAGCTTCACTGACCAAGTTCAATCCTGACCTCCAGTACCGTCCGTGGGGCATTTCTCCCGGGCACTCCAGTTTCCTCCCATATCCCAAAGATGTGTGGGTGGGACGTAAGACCACTGTAAATTAAAGTCAAAGTCAAGTTTATTGTCACATGCACAAGTCCATGTGTGTACAACCTACTTGCAGCAGCATCACAGGCACAGATCATCAGATAAGCAGCATTCAGAAGAAAAACATAAATTAAACATAAATTATGCACAATTTTTACAAGAAAGAACACAATTGGAACAAAAAAAATAACAAAGTCTATTTTAGTGCAAAGTGATCAAAGTGGCCCCAGTGTTGCTGTACTGAAGCAGTGATTAGGGTTTTGCTGGCTGGTTCAAGAACTGAATGGTTGAAGGGAAATCGCTGTTCCTGAACCTGGTGGTGTGGGGCTTCAGGCTTCTGTACCTCCTGCCCGATGGTAGCTGCGACAAGATGTATCCCTTGGTGTCGATGTGTTGGAGGGGAATTCAAGTAGTCATGCTGCACAGAAACAGGCCCTTCAGCCCACCATATCCATGCTGGCCATTGTCTATACTCGTCCCATTTACCTGCATTTGGACAATAGCATTCTGTGTCTAGATGCATCGTTGTCAGAGTATCTGCTTCCACCTTCTCAGGCAGTGTATTCCAGACTCCGTTCACTTCCTGTGTGAAGAAATCCCCCTCAGATCCCCTCTGAACCTCCTATCTCTCACATACCAATGCTCTCTTGTTTTAGACACCCCCACTAATGGCAAACAAATTCTTAGCCCTATCTATCCACCTCATAATTTTGTACACCACTGTCAGTTCACCCCTCAGCCTCCTCCACTCCAGGGACAACAAACCCAGCTTCTCCAGTCTCTCCTTATAACTGAACTGCTCCAATCCATGCAACATCTTGGTGAGTCTCCCCTGCTCCCTCTCCAGCGCAATCGCGTCCTTCCTGTAGTGTTGTGAGCAGAAACATACACAGTGCTCCAGCTGTGGCCTCATCAATGTTTTATAAAGTTGTAACATGACGTCTCTGCTTTTATATTCTATGCCACAGCTGATAAAGGCAAGCACTCCAGATGCCTTCTCCACCACCCCCTCAATCTATGCTGCCACTTTCAGGGGTCCATAGACTTGTACCCCATAGTCCCTCTGTTCATCAGCTTTGGAATCCTGAAATATTGATACAGATAAGATACTGGAAAACTGGACTAGAGACCGTTATTATATAGTTTAGCATTGGATATGGAAGGTGATGGCTTAATCAACCAAATAGCTTGTGATGTGGGAAGGGTAGGAAGAATGCAAGAGATCCAGAAACAAACATAACAACTGTGAATTCCTCAACGTTATCAAGACAATCGAAGGTCCAAACATTCAAGGACCCACTTTGCTAAAAAGTCAAGAATGAGGGAGAGTTTTGTCAAAGATAGTGAGGCAGTCGGGGCCAGTCTTTGATTCATTTGTCCTTGGCTCCATCCATAGTTTTGGTGATAACTTAGCCCAATAAGCATTTGACAAACCTAGAAACAATGAGGTCTCCAAAGCATAGAATTGATGGCCATGTGGGAGAATAGGGCGCAGGGAAATAATTAGGGAATGGGATTGATGGGATCGAAGGAAAGATGGGAATATACGGATCTGATGAAGGGCAGTGGGAGAAGGTTCAATGCTGCAGGAGGAAACTGGAGAGAGATCCGAAGGCAAAAACCTTACAGAGCTAGGGGGGTAAGAAATCGCAGAGAGGTAGCATGGATTTGTTGGGCTAAATGACCTCCATCCACACTATAATGATCTGTGATCCTTAACCAGAATTAACTGCTTGACCCTGATACTGACTCCAGCCCAGAGAGTTCAACACTCGCATCTCACTGTAGGGTCTGTGTGTGTGTCATTTATAATTGCATTTCCTACAAGCTCAATACAAAGATATTAAATATTGTTCAAGGACACAAAAGGCGGCAGTCACACGACCCAAAGTCTCCTCCTATATCAGAGGAATAAAGCCTTCTGCATTTTCCAGAGGTAAACCCAAGCAGAAATGATTAACCATTCGAAGTCCAAATGGTGTCTTTCTCTGGATACAGGAGAATTGAGGGTGGACAAAATTATTAAGGGAGACGCAGGAGACGGCAGACGCTGGAATCTGGAGCAACAAACAATCTTCTGGAGGAACTCAGCAGGTCGAGCAGCATCTGTGGGGGGGAAAGGAACTGTTGATGTTTCGGGTTGAAACCCTCTATTGGGACCAAGGGTGGAGAGGAAAGATGGCTGGTATAAAGGGGAGAGGGGAAGCAGCAAGACAGGGGCCAGTGGGTGATTGGTGGTCCAAGGGGTGGGGGCAGTGCGGTGAAGGATGATGGGCAGATCGAACCAGGTAGGGTAGGGGGAGGGGTGAAGTTGGGAGACAGAGACAGGTGGATGATAGATGGAGGTGGACAATAAACAGGAGGCAGATGGAGTGAGGTGAGGGGAGAGGAGGGAAAGGTAGAGACAGCTGCTGGAGGGTGATATGCAAGGGGTTTGATGGAATGGACGGAGGAGATGACTTCACTTCAGAGCGACGTCTGAACTTGGGGCCGTTGATATAGAATGGTCACTAATGAACATAATGGGGGATTCAGGAGAAACCTTTCCCCAGCAGAAAGGGGAATGTGGAGAGTTCACTCCCACGGGAAGTGTCGAGATGAGCAATAGGGGTGGATTTAAGGGGAAGCTGGGCAACCTTAGGAGGGAGGAAGGAATAGGAGGAATTGTTTGGATGAGATATGGAGGGTTGGGAAGAGGCTTGTGTGGCGTAGGAACACCAGCATGGGCGAGCTGGGTTGAATGGTCTGGTTTCCAGCTCTGACGATGGGTTAATTTAATTCCAACTGACCTATTGCCATTGATGGTTCTTGATAAGTGGGCATCGGTCTTTTGATTTTTAAGATATTATTACTGTTCTTGGATTGAAATATGTGTGAGCAGTGTGAGCAGGATTAACATAAGGAACTAGGAAGACCATAATGGTGAGGGTTGGTCAGTGAAGATGGCACATGAATGGTGAAGGCACTCTGAAGCTTGTTCAGGATGAGTAACCCTTTGGGAACAACTTCTAGGGGTAAAGTCAAGTGATCACCACCAGTCGAACACAGCCTTGTGGAACTCACATGTTGACATATTCCCGGTGTGAGGTTAGGAACAGGAGGAGGCCATTCAGCCCCTCAGGCCTGTTCAGCCATTCAACTAAATCATGGCAGATCTGTGGCTTCCTCCATTTACCACTTGATGTTCAGGGGAAAGTGAGGAAGATGTGAAACACTCTCTGGCAGAGGTTTGTGGAGGCTGACACACAGCTGGAGAGATTGTGAGGGTGACGTGGAGCTCAGTATTGGTTTATTATTGTCCCATGTACCAAGATACAGGGAAAAGCTTTGGGTTTGCGTGCCAGCCAGAGAAATCACTCCATACATAAGTACATTGAGGTAGTACAGAGAGAAACAGAATGTAGAATATAGTGTTAAAGGGAAAGTGCGGTACAGGTAGACGAATAAGTTGCAAGGGCCACAACGAGGTAGATTGAGAGAACAAGAGTTCACCCTTCAGTGTATGAGAGGTCTGTTCAAGAGTCTTATAACAGCGGGATAGAAGCTGTCAAGCCTGGTGGTACGTGCTTTCAGGCTTTTGTATCTTCTGCCTGACGGGAGGGGAGAGAAGAGAGAATGACCAGGGTGGGTGGGGTCTTTGGTTACGTTGGCTGCTTTCCCGAGGCAGCGGGAAGTGTAGACAGAGTCCATGGAGGGGAGGCTGGTTTGAGTGATGGACTGGGCTGTGTCCACAACTCTGTAATTTTTTGCAGTCTTGGACAGAGCAGTTGCCGTATCATTAAACAGAATTGAGTCACAAATCAGACACAATTTAGAGGATAGCAGAACAGACCTGAGGGGCTGAATGGTCTCATCCCATTCCTATGTCCCTGACAACTTCACACACCAGAAATATAATTGGTGAATTGGTTTATTATTGTCACATGTGCCAAGGTACAGTGAAAAACTTTGTTTTGTATACCGTCCATACAGATCATTTCATCACACAGTACATCGAGGTAGTATAGGGGAAAACAATAACAGAATGCAGAATAAAGTGTCACAGTTACAGAGAAAGTGCAGTGCAGGCAGACAATAAGGTGCAAGGCCATAATGACGCAGATTGGGAGATCAAGAGTCCATTTTATCGTATTAGGGGACCGTTCAATAGTCTTATAACAGTGGGATAGAAGCTGTCCTTGAGCCTGGTGGTACGTGCTTTCAGGCTTTTGTATCTTCTGCCCGATGGGAGGGGGGAGAAGAGAGAATGTCCGGGGTGGGAGGGGTCTTTGATTATGCTGGTTGTTTTACCGAGCCAGCAGAAAGTGTAGACAGAGTGTTAAAATGTCTATGCTTCAGTGACCTTTGCTTCTAACCCTGCACCAAATTCTATCAGACGGAGTTCTGATTGGACTGAGATCCTATTTTTACACAGGCTTAGCTCCGGTTAGGAAGAGTGAGCTTTTGTCTCTAAACAAAGCCCATAGAACATCCTCAGTGCAGATTAATTATTCACATGTCACCTTCAGTGACCTTTAAACATTGTGAACAATACCTTCTAATTTTCCTTTGATTCTGAACCCACTTTTCCTGATAGTTGCAGCATTGCCCTCTGATCAACATCTACCTGAATCAATGTCCTTTGAAAACTCTGTTAAATGAGACATTAGGGTAGGAAGCTATCATTATAATCATTTTGTGTGCCCTCCAGATAGTAATATACTGTACCACGAATTCTAGTTAACAACAACTTCCATTTCTATAGCACCATTAACTTGATCAACCATGCTGAGGTGCTTCATGACTGTAATTAGCCAAATATGGGATGGAGCCAAATGTGAACATGGTGATCAAAACCCTGCTCAAAGAGGTGGCTGTTAGATGATTTGTTGGAGAATGAGGTAGAACAACTGAGGTGTTAGTGTTCAGGGACAGAATCCCAGAACATGGCCATGATGGGCTGAAGACATGACTTAATTAGTGGAGACGTGGAAGGATCCAGGACTAGTGGAATGCTGAGTGTTCAGAGGTTTATAACGGGCGGCAGAGTGGTGCAGCAGATAGGTTCACCGCTTTTCAGTGCCAGAGACCCAGGTTCAATCCCAACCTCTGGCGCTGTCTGTGCGGAGCCTGAACGTTCTTCCTGTGACAACGTGGGTTTCCCCCAGGTGCTCCAGTTTCCTCCCACATCCCATAGACATGCAGGTTGGTAGGTTAATTGGCCAACTGTAAATTGCTCCTCGTGTGTAGATGGGTGGCTGACTCTAAGGGAGTTGATGGGAATGGGTGATTAGTGGCGAGCAGGGACTCGGTGGGCTGAAGGGTCTGCGTCTGCACTGTATGACTCCACATCACTCTTGGGTTGGAGGAAGTGAGGGAAATAGAGAAGGGAGAAGGGACTGGAACATTTTAAATGTAAAGAGTTGGTGCCCCAAGAGCCAGGAAACAGAAGGGTAATGTGACTTGTAACAAACTAAGACATGGGACTGCTGGTGATTCCCTTCCCCTCCTCCACCACTAACAACTTTTAACACAGATGTGTCAAAATTATCTCCGCATACCATACTTTCACCAGGTAGGGTTGTGGGCTGCTGGGCAGGTGACCAAGAGGTTGACAAGAGATGGAACTGGCTGTGAACGGATCAGACCTGGAGATGAATATCACAGGTTTTATAACCTGTTCTCCAGATGTCTGCGGTTCCTCCAGGCTCCCGTAGCAGATGTTGTGGAACCGTGAGTTCAATGCGCTTGGCTGACCTCCTGACAGCCTGCTCCCAGTATCAGAATCTAATAAATTCAAACCCTGCAAGACTTGGTCCTCTCCATTAAGATTGACAGATTCATTCACGTGACATCAAACTGTCTATGCAGAGGAAAAGCCAGTCTGGGATTCAAACAAAGATTTTGGATCAAATGAAAAATGTGTGCTTAATCCCATTCCAAGTCAGGACACTGACTAGGAAATAAATCACTGGTGCTTCATTGTCACTGGATCTAAACCCCTGGGGGCACCTTCACCAGAAGGACTGCAGCAGTTCAAGAAGGTGGCTCACCCCCACCTTTCCAAGGGCAGTTAGGAATGGTCAATAAATGCTACAAATTTTTCACTCAGAGGGTGGTGGGTGTGTGCAACGAGCTGCCGGAGGAAGTGGTAGAGGCGGGTACAATTGCAGTGTTTAAAAGGTATTCAGACAGGTACATGGATTGGAAAGGTTTAGAGGGATATGGGCCAAATGCAGGCAAATGGGACTACCTCAGATGGGCAACTTGGTCAGCATGGACGAGTTGGGCCAAAGGGCCTGTTTCCGCGCTGTATGCCTCTATGACTATGACTCTATGACTCTATGACTATGACATCACTGTCCACATCCCATGAATTAATAAAAAGGGACAATAAATATGGTTTACTGCTTACATGGTTTACTGCTTACACGATCACTGCACCACCTGGGTCTAATTACACGGAGCCTGGTGAACTGGTTATCTGGAGTCAAAGGCAACATGACTCAGTTGGCAGTATTCAGACACTGAGTGCTTGTGAATGATATTCTGGACCAGAACGTGTTCTGTAGGACATGTTAACATGGAACATTGTCTGCTTTTATTGATTGCAGAATTTATTGAACTCCCAGGTGTTCCCAGGACCACACATAAAGCCAGGAGTTGATGGATCTACAGGAGAGTGACAGGAACAAATCATAGAGCTGTTCAGCACAGAAACAGGCCCTTCAGCCCATCATGTCCATGCCGACCTTTCTGCCCATCTACTACTCCCATTTGTCCTTCTATACCTTGCTGATTTAAGTGTCCGTCCAAATGTCTCTCAAATGTAATGATTGTATCTGATTCCACCTCCTTCTCTGGCAGAGTTCCAGATATCATCCCCTCTCTGTGTAAAAACGTCCCCCTTAGATCCCCTTTAAAGTTCTTTCCTCTCACCTTAAACCTGTGCCCTCTTGTTTTTGACACCCCTACACAGTGAAAAAGATTTTGACTACCTACCTTATCTATGCCTCTTATAATATCATATACCTCTATCAGGTCACCTCTCAATCTCCTTCGCTCCAGGGAGAACAATCCCAGCCTGTCCGATCTCTCCTCACAACTAAAGTCCTCCAATCCAGGCAACGTCCTGGTGAATCTCTCTGCGTTCTCTCCAGTGCAACCACAACCTTCTTCTCGTGTGGTGACCAGAACTCCACACCATGCTCCAACTGTGGCCTAACTAGTGTTATGTAAAGTTGCAACATAACCTCCCAACTTATATATTCTATCCTCCGACTGATGAAGCCATACGCCTTCTTCACCGCCCTGTCCACCTGTGTTGTCACCTTCAGGGAGCTACGGACTTGGACCCCGAGTGAGAAAATCAAACGGAAGACCTGCAGGTGTGCAGGCCCAGGTGGCCCCCCCTCAAGGAACTGGACATTTGGATTGCATGAAGCTCAGTCCTCCAAAGCTCCCTGGATTTGGGAATACTATGGATGAGCATTGAAATCTCTCTATATGTGGGAATTCTATTGATTAATAACCAAAGCTTCCTGGATTTGGAAATATTACATGGACAAGTCTATGATTTCTTTTAGAGAAAAAAAATTACAGATGCTACAAGTCGGAAACAGGAACAGAAGTCAGGCAGCCTCAGTGCAGACAGAAGAAGAGTAAACGTTTCCAGTCAAGGATGAATGACAAAAGGTCCTTGACCCAAAGCACCAACTCTCCTTCTCTCCCCACCTATGCTGCCTGATCTGATGTGTGAGTCCAGTGTTTTATGATTTATTTTTATTTGTTCGTTTTCAGGATCTGAGTATTGCTGGCATCTTGAACTGCCCTTTGAGGTGTGGTGGTGAGTCACCTCCTGGAGCTGCTGTAGTGTTCTGATGAAAATGCTCTCACAGTGCTGCTGCTGACTTGTGCCTTGCAGCTGGTGGAGAGGCTTTGGGGTATCAGGAGATGAGCCACTCATTGCAATAACCTGCTCCACACTGCCCTTGTGGCTACAGTATTTACATGGCTCCTCTTACTGTGTTCCTGGCCAATGGTGACCCTCAGGATTTGATGGTAGAAGAATTGGGAAATTGGTTTATTATTGACACATGTACTGAGGTCCAGTGAAAAACTTTGTTCTGCATGCCATCCATACAGATCATTTCATCACATCAGTGCATTGAGGTAGTACAAGGGAAAACAATAACAGAATGCAGAATAAAATGTTACAGTTACAGAGAAAGTTCAGTGCAGGCAGACAATAGGGTGCAAGGGCCACAACGAGTTAGATTGTGAGGTCAAGAGTCCATCTTATTGTACTAGGGGACCGTTCAAGAGTCTTATAACAGCGGGATAGAAGCTGTCTTTGAGCCTGGTGATACGTGCTTTCAGGCTTTTGCATCTTCTGCCCAATGGGAGGGGAGAAGAGAGAATGTCCGGGATGGGTGGGTAACACCATTGAACATCAAGGGCTGATGGTTAGACTCTGTCTTGTCGTAAATGTTTATTGCCTGGAACTTCTGAGACAAATGTTCCTTGCCACTTATCAGCCCCTACCTGAATGTTGTCTAGGTCTTGTTGTCTATGGGCCGCTTCATTTGTTGAGAAGGTGCGATTGAATTGAACATTGTGCAATCATCAGTGAACATCCCCGCTGCTGATCTTATGATGGAAGGAAGTTTTTGAGAAAGGTCATTCACAGGGCTTCAACAACAACACAGGTTGCTTTTTGTGGACAAGACAGTCCTGATTAATTTTCCACATTGTTGGGTAGATGCCAGTGTTGTCACTGGACTGGAACAGCTTGGCCGGAAGCACAGCCAGGTCTGGAGCACCAATCTTCAGTACCACCGCTGGGGTGTTGCCTGGTCCCACAGCCTTTGCTGTTTCCAGAGCTCTCAGCTCTTTATAGATATCATGTGAAGTGAATGGAATGAGCTGGAGTGGTTCTGTGATAGTGGGGATCTCAGAGGGAGCTGGGATGGATCATCTGCTCAATATTTCTGGAGAAGGATGGTTGCAAATGTTTCAGCCTTCCCTTTAGCATTCACGTAGTTGAAAGTGGGAATTTCCTGGAGACATCCTGGTGGACCTGCTCTGCACCCTCTCCAGTACAATCGTGTCCTTCCTGTTGTGTAGTGACAAGTATTTCAGATTTAATCTCAGCAGCAACAAAATATGCAACATAGTTCCAAACCTGCCTCTGCCAAAGGGAATTCATAGCACTTGTCTTTTCAGGTAGTCCCAGATTACAGAAGCAAAAGATGAACATTTATAAATCCCTAACTGTGTTCAGCTCTGGGCTCCACACTGGGAAGCATGTCAAGGCCTGGGAGAGGGATGTACCTGGGAGAGGGATGTATCTCAGGATGAGGGACTTCTGTCCTACAGAGAGACTGCAGAAGCTGAGACCGCTCCCTCTACAGAGCAGGTTAAGAAGAAATTTGTTAGAATTGCTCAGAATAAGTATATGGACACAGAAAATAATAGGAGAAGTAGATAGGGTAGATACAGTCTTTTTCATAGAACATAGAACAGTCCAGCACTGGACAGCCCATTCGGCCTACGATGTTGTGCCAATCTCGATGCCAATTTACACTAAATGTCCCCCTCCTGTGTATCATCCACATCCCTCCATTCCCTTCATATTCATGTGTCTATCGAAAAGCCTCTTAAACTCCACAAACTGCCTGCTTCCACTACTACCCCTGGTAACCCGTTCCAGGCACCTACCACTCTGCGTAAAATACTTGCCCCTCTAAACTTAAAAGCATGTCCTCTGGTGTTTGACATTTCTACTGTGGAGAACAGATTCTGACTGTCTACCCTATCTATGCCTCCATAATTTTAAAAACATCTATCAGGTCCCCCCTCAGCCTCTGACACTCCAAGGAGAACAACCCAAGTGTGTCCAACCTGTCCTCGTAGCTCATATCCTCTAATCCAGGCAGCATCCTGGTGAACCTCTTCTGCACCTTCTCCACAGCCTCCACATCCTTCCTGTAATGAGGTGACCAGAACTGCACACAATACTCAAACTGTGGTCTACTAAAGTTTTCTACAGCTGCAGCATGACTTCCTTATTCTTATACTCAACATCCCTACCAATGAAGGCAAGTATGCCATACGCCTTCTTTACCACCTTATCCAGTGGCCACTTTCAGTGAACTATAGACCTGGACCCCAAAATCCCTCTGTCCCTCAATGCTATTACGGGGTCTATCATTAACTGTATACTTTCTCCTTTCATTTGACCTCCCAAAGTGCAACACCTCACACTTGCCTGGATTAAACTCCATCTGCCACTTCTCTGCCCATACCTGAAACTGATCTATATCCCGCTGTATTCTTTGACAGACCGTTACACTGTCTGCCATTCCACTAATCTTGGTGTCATCTGCAAACTTGTTAATCCACCCATCTACATCTTCATCCAAATCGTTGATATCAATCACAAACAACAGAGGTCCCAGCACCGATCCCTGCAGAACACCACTGGTCACGGACCTCCAGCCAGAATAACAGCCTTCCACCCCTACTCGCTGTCTTCTATGGGCAAGCCAGTTCTGAATCCAAACTTGCAATTCATCCTGGATCCCATGCATCTTTATCTTCTGAATCAACCTACCATTTGACATTGTCAAATGTCTCACTAAAGTCCATGTAGATAATATCTACTGCCTTACCCTCATCAAGCTCCTTGGTCACCTCCTCAAAAAGCTCAATCAAGTTTGTAAGGCAATGACCTGCCCCACACAAAGCCATGCTGACCGTCCCTAAGCAGGCCATGCCTTTCCAAATGTGCTTCAATCCTATCCCTAGGTATCCTCTCCAATAGCTTCCCTACCACTGACATGAGGCTCACTGACCTATAATTACCTGGATTATCCCTATTTCCCTTCTTGAACAAAGGCACCACATTTGTTACTCTCCAGTCCTCCGGGACCTCGCCTGTTGCTGCTGAGGACACAAAGATCCTTGTCAAAGCCCCAGCAGCCTCCTCACTTGTTTCTTTCAATATTCTGGGATACATGCCAGGGTGGAAATGTCAAATACTAGAGGGCATACCTTTAAGATGAGAGCGGGAAAGTTTAATGGAGATTTACAAGCTAATTTTTTTTACACAGAGAGCAGTGGGTGCCTGGAATGGGCTGCCAGGGGTGACCGTAGAACCATAGAACCATAGAACCATACAGCACAAAACAGGCCCTTCGGCCCACCATGTTGTGCCGTCCATCAAACCACCCTCACATTACCTAACCCCTTCCTCCCGCATATCCTCCCATCCCACACTCCTCCATATGCCTATCCAACAAGCTCTTGAACCTGTTCAATGTGTCTGCCTCCACCACCACCCCAGGCAGTGCATTCCATGCACCAACCACTCTCTGGGTGAAAAACCTCCCCCTGACATCTCCCCTGAACTTCCCACCCATAACCTTAAAGCCATGCCCTCTCGTCTTGAGCATTGGTGCCCTGGGAAGGAGGCGCTGACTGTCTACTCTATCTATTCCTCTCAGTATTTTATATACCTCTATCATTGTCTCCTCTTATCCTCCTCCTTTCCAGTGAATAAAGCCCTAGCACCTTAAGCCTCTCCTCATATTCAATACTCTCCAATCCAGGCAGCATCCTGGTAAATCTCCTCTGCACCCTCTCCAACGCCTCCACATCCTTCCTATAATGAGGTGACCAGAACTGAACACAGTACTCTAAGTGTTGCCTAACTAGGGTTTTGTAAAGCTGCATCATCACCTCGCGGCTCTTAAACTCAATCCCGCGACTTATGAAAGCCAACATCCCATTGGCCTTCTTAACTGCTCTTTCCACCTGTGAGGCAACTTTCAATGAACTGTGGATATGAACCCCCAGATCCCTCTGCTCCTCCACACTGCCAAGTACCTTGCCGTTTACCCTGTACTCTGCCCTGGAGTTTGTCCTTCCAAAGTGTACCACCTCACACTTCTCCGGATTGAACTCCATCTGCCACTTGTCAGCCCAGCTCTGCATCCTATCAATATCCCTCTGTAAGCTCCGACAGCCCTCCACACTATCCACAACACCACCTATCTTAATGTCATCCGCAAACTTACTAACCCAGCCCTCCACCCCCTCATCTAAGTCATCTATAAATATCACAAAAAGTAGAGGTCCCAGAACCGATCCCTGCGGGACACCACTAGTCACTGCCCTCCAATCCGAGGGCACTCCTTCCACCACAACCCTCTGCTTTCTACATGCAAGCCAATTCCTAATCCACACAGCCAAGCTTCCTTGGATCCCTTGGCCTCTGACCTTCTGAAGAAGCCTACCGTGAGGAAACTTATCAAACGCCTTACTAAAATCCATGTAAACCACATCCACCGCACTGCCCTCATCAATCTTCCTGGTCACCTCCTCAAAGAACTCTATCAGGCTTGTGAGGCAAGATCTTCCCTTCACAAAGCCATGCTGGCTGTCCCTAATCAGTCCATGATTCTCAAGGTGTTCATAAATCCTATCCCTTAGAATCCTTTCTAACAGCTTACCCACCACAGACGTGAGACTCACCGGTCTATAATTCCCTGGCCTATCCCTATTACCTTTTTTGAACAAGGGGACAACATTCGCAACCCTCCAATCCTCCGGCACCATCCCCGTGGACAATGAGGACCCAAAGATCCTTACCAGCGGTTCAACAATCTCCTCCCTCGCCTCTCGAAGCAGCCTGGGGAAAATCCCATCAGGCCCCGGAGATTTATCTGTCTTAATATTATTTAACAACTTCAACACATCCTCTCTCTTGATATCTACAACCTCGAGAACATTATCCCTACCAGCACTCCCTTCCGCATCATCAAGACCCCTCTCTCTGGTGAATACCAAAGAGAAGTACTCATTCAGAACTTCTCCCACTTCCGCTGCCTCCAGGCAAATTCTCCCACCTCTGTCCTTAATCAGACCTACCTTTACCCTAGCCATCCTCCTACCCTTCACATACGTGAGAAAGGCCTTGGGATTTTCCTTAACCCTACTAGCCAAAGCCTTTTCATGTCCCCTTCTAGCTCTCCTCAGCCCTTTCTTAAGTTCCTTCCTCGCTACTCTATATTCCTCACGGGCCCTGTCTGAACCTTGCTGCTTATACCTCACGTATGCTACCTTCTTCTCCCTAACAAGTCGTTCCACCTCTCTCGTCACCCACGGTTCCTTCACCCTGCCATTCCTTCTCTGTCTCACCGGGACATATTTATCCCTAACATCCTGCATAAGATCCCTGAATATCGACCACATCCCCATGGTACATTTTCCTTCAAAAAGGACATCCCAATTTACACTCCCAAGTTCTCTCCTTATAGCCTCGTAGTTCGCCCTTCCCCAATTGAAAAACCTCTTGTCCTCTCTGCACCTGTCCCTGTCCATGACAATTTTAAAGGTTATGGAGCAATGGTCACTGTCCCCCAAATGCTCACCCACCAATAGATCCTTCACCTGTCCCGGTTCATTTCCTAAAACTAGATCTAACACGGCATTCCCTCTAGTCGGCCTGTCAACATACTGCGTCAGGAATCCCTCCTGGACACATTTAACAAATTCCGTCCCATCTAAACCTTTGGCACTAAGCAGGTTCCAGTCTACATTTGGGAAGTTGAAGTCTCCCATTATAACAACCCTGTTATTTCTGCTTCTCTCCAAACACTGCCTGCCAATCTGCTCCTCTATATCTCTACTGCTACCTGGGGGCTTATAGAATACTCCTAGTAGAGTAACTGCTCCTTTCTTGTTCCTTAATTCCACCCATACGGACTCTAGAGATGATCCTTCTACAACATCCATCTTTTCCACAGCCGTAACAGTGTCCCTGACCAGTATCGCCATCCCTCCTCCTCTTCTCCCCCCTTCCCTATCCCTCTTAAAACACCGAAAACCAGGAATATTCAATATCCACTCCTCTCCTGACGTCAGCCACGTCTCAGTAATAGCCACGATATCATAGTCCCCCATACTTATCCAAGCCCTCAGTTCATCCCCCTTATTCCTGACACTTCTTGCATTTAAGTAAACACACTTCAGTCCATCTACCTTACTACTTTTATAGCCTGTATTCTGCTTCTCCTTCCTCACAGCCTCTCTGCCTGTTTGATCTAACTTTTCCCCATTCCCTTCTTCCTCTGACCTACTCCTCCGGTTCCCTTCCCCCTCACAAACTAGTTTAAACCCTCCCGAACCACCCTAGCAAATCTCGCCGCGAGGATATTGGCCCCCTTCTGGTTCGGGTGTAACCCGTCCTCTCTGTACAGGTCCCACCTTCCCAAGAAGAGATCCCAATGATCCAGAAATCTAAAGCCCTCCCTCCTGCACCAGCTTCTCAGCCACGCATTTATCTGCCACCTCCTCCTATTCCTACCTTCACTATCACGTGGCACTGGCAGCAATCCCGAGATTGCTACCCTTGAGGTCCTGTTCCTCAATTTTCTGCCTAGCTCCCTGAACTCACTCTTCAGGACCTCATCCCCCTTCCTACCTATCTCATTGGTGCCAATATGGACCACAACTTCTGGCTGCTCTCCCTCCCGCTCAAGAATCCTTGATGGAAGCAGGTATGATAATGTAGCAGCTAGCTACACACTATGAAATGAAGACACAGAGTCGCTGGTTTCAAAATCAGAGTTCGAATGCAGACCCGGGGCGCAGTGCGCCTTTAATAGCTGAAAACTTCCCGCACTACAGTTCCCACGCTGACGTCACGTGCGGATCACCTGACCTTCCCGCGCGCGGGCTTTCCCAGCCCAAAGTTGGGGAAGAAGGAGGGCCCTGCGCCATCTTGGATCGGGTCCTCCGACGACGTTGCAATGTCGGGAGCCGGTTCAAATGCCGGTGCGGTGAGTCACTACTATAGCAACATTTAAGAGGCATTTAGACAGACACATGAACAGGTAGAGAATAAAGTGATAGAGACCACGTACAGGCAGATGTGCTGCTCACATTGGCAGCATGGTCAGCAGAGACACGTGGGCTGAAGGGCCTGTTGCTGTTCTGTGTTCTAGAATCTGAAAGGGTTTAACAGTGAATAAGGAAAGATGTCAGTGATGAGAAAACTCTGATCTATGGACCAAAAGTAAAATACTGCAGATCCTGGAAATGTGAAATAAGACCAGGAAATGCTGGAAGCAGTCAGCAGGTCAGGCAGCATCTTTGGAGACAGGAGAGTAAAGGTTTCATCCTGCTCTGATGAAAGGCATCAAGCTGAAATATTATCTCTGTTTCTCTCTCCACAGATACAGCAATGCAAAGAGATTCAGTCGCAGCTTCTAACCTGAGGGGTGTATTTGAGGGCTCTGAGAGTAGGGTGGGGAAGGGACTATCAGACAGCACAGGGACTAAGGCCTAATTGGTCCCTTTCATTGTTGTATTTTTCTATGATACTATCGAATCGTTCTCGAAGCCCTTGACTTCACCTTTGTCCTGATTGTGTTCGGTAACAGTAACTCACTTTCCTGACTGATGGACAATTACAAGTGGCATATAGTGAGAGCCTCACTGTGACATTGCTGGTGAAAGCCGTTGAGAACAGGCTTTCTAATGGAACCTCACACTGCGGCAGAAAATGAAGAATTATATTCCTGTGGAATACTCTGCTACCAAGACCAGCTCCACTGGGCCACTAAATTGCTGGAGACCTCTTTTTTACAGTCATTGTACTGTGAGTCAAATGTCAGTCGCCTCAAACCAACCTGAAAAATGATGTGGGTTTTGGAAATGATTCCATTCTAAGCTGCCAAACTACACACAGTTTGTACACACAGGTGGGATTTGTGGATTTCTGTGTGGTCCCACCCACAGTTCCTCAATCCAAGACACCGAGTGCTTTGGGACCTATCAGCACTGCTTCCAGGGGGAGCATTATCCCACCATGTCACTTACAGTCTGTAGATCAGGATGAAAATCTGCCTTGAGGTTTTGGTCATTTTTCACTGTTGGAGAACTCCCCAATTTTATAGATAGATACATACATACGTACATACATACATAGATATATTAGTCACATGTACATCGAAACTCACAGTGAAATGCATCTTTTGCGTAGAGCATTCTGGGAGCAGCCCACAAGTGTCGCCACACTTCCAGCGCCAACATAGTACGCCCACAACTTCCTAACCTGTACATCTTTGGAATGTGGGAGGAAACCAGAGCACCCAGAGGAAACCCACGCAGACACACAGGGAGAACGTAAAAACTCCTTACAAACAGCGGCCGGAATTAAACCCGGGTCGCTGGCGCTGTAATAGCGTTACGCTAACCGCTACACTACCGTGCCTGCCCTCATTTTTTGAGTTTTTCTGAGAGTTTTAAGGTTTTTGTTTTAGGTTTTAATCATCTGCTGACAAGTGCAGTGCAATTTAGACCTCCCAGGAAGATCTCAATGTCCCCGCGTAGAATCAGGATCAAGTTTATTATCACTGACATATGATGTGAAACTTGTTGTTTTGCGGCAGCAGTACAGTGCAAGTTCATAAAATCTATAAATTACAAAAGTAAATAAATGGCGCAAAAAATGATGAGGCAGTGTTCATGGGTTCATGGACTGTTCAGAAATCTAATGGCGGAGGGGAAGAAGCTGTTTCTGAATTACTGAGTGTGGGTCTTCAGGCTCCTGTACCTCCTCCCCAATGGTAGTAACGAGAAGACGGTATGTCCCAGATGGTGAGGGTCCTTAATGATGGATGCCGCCTTCTTGAGGCACCGCCTCTTGTACTCAAGCTGTGGTTCAGTGGGTAGCAGGATCTCTTGTATCTACCTCTCATAATCTTATAGACCTCTTTCGTAGAGTCATAGAGTCATACAGCAGGGAAACAGGCCATTCGGCCCACCAAGCCCACACCAACCAGTGGGCACCCAACCATATTAATCTCATGACCTTCTATGCCAAGTGCTCATCTAGACATTTCTTAACTGTTGTCAGTGAGTCTGCTTCCACCACTCTCTCTGGCAGTGTGTTCCAGGGACACACTACTCTCTGGGTGAGAAAAGACTCCTCAGATCCTCTCTAAATCTTTTGCCCCTTACCCCTTATGAGGTCACCCCTCAGCCTCCTTCACTCCAGAGAAAACAAGCCCAGCCAGTCCAATCTCTCCTCATAATTGATGTTCTCTAGTCTCCCACAAACAACCCAGGAAATCTTGCTCTGCACTCTCTCCAGTTCAACCAAGCCCTTCCTACAGTGTGGTGACCAGAACTGCCCACTGTTCTCCGAGTGTTGTCTAACCAGTGTTCTGTAAATCTGCAATGGCCCAACTTTTATACTCTATGTCCTAGCATGTTTTCACACTCTCTGGCACTCTCTGTCACACTCATGCACACACACATACATGATAGCGCACACACACGCACGCACACATGCACGCACACATGCACGCACACACACACATGCAAGCACACACGCACGCACGCACATACACACACACACACAACAGTGGGAGCCCTTGTTCAGTCAATTGTCTGCAAGGACAAACTGATTATTGTCCAGAACAAAAGACAGGCCTTGAGGTGAAGTACAGGAACACAAGTGTGGACCACAAGGGCAAAGGATAAGTCAAACAAAACAAAGGCAAGAATCAAGGATAGTCTCCCTTTTAGAGACAGTCTAACAGCACTGCAATTTTCTGTCACAAAGTATTCCCTTTCTTGAGTCAGACTTTGAGTGGCACTTTTGTAGCATTGCTCGGCCAATGAAATTCTCCACGGTGCTCATTGCTTGTTGCTGTTTCTTGTAAAATGTTAATGAAAGTGTCAACCGTGATTGAGAATTTGTTTTCAAGCATACGACTCCTCTCTAAGCTGTCACTCTGTCATAAGATCTCCACTCTTAGTGACAGAATGATTTATAATACGGACAGGCAGTCTACATACTCATTAAGATGGATTCAACCACCTGGTCAGGAGCGTCTCGGAACGGTGGCCAGGACTTCAGGTTCACCACAGGACATCCCTTCCTCAGAGCTGACTGGCCACTCAGTGGGGTTGTAACTAGGGCCAAATTCTTCCCGCCCATCTTTCTCCTTACCCTTTAATAATTCTAATAACAGAAATACCTTCTCAGATTAACAAATTGACTAATGACCCAGCAATTCCTACCTCCAAAAGTTCCTCCTTAAACCTTCCCATTTCCCTGTTTCTCTCTTTCCTCCTTTAAGACGTTCTTTCGTACCAACCTCCTTAACCTGGGCTTTGGTCTCCTGATCTGGTATCTCACGTGTGTGTGTGTGTGTGTGTGTGTGTGTGTGTGTGTGTGTGTGTGTGTGTGTGTGTGTGTGTGTGTGTGCACGCGCATGTGATAGTGCATGCATGCGTGTGTGTGTTCGCGTGCATGTAGTTGTGTGTGGTGTGTGTGTGGCACGTGTGTGTGTGGCGTATGTGTGTGGTATGTGTGTGTGTGATACTGTTGTGTGTGTGTGTGCATGTGTGGTGTGTGTGTGTGAGTGTGTGTGTGTGACTGGTGTGTGTGTGAGTGTGTGTGTGTGACTGGTGTGTGTGTGAGTGTGTGTGTGTGACTGGTGTGTGTGTGTGTGTGTGTGTGTGTGTGTGTGTGTGTGTGTGTGTGCGCGCGCGCGCATGCGCACGTATGCGTGTGTGATAAAGTTTCCCAGCTTCACTTCTGAACATGCAGGTTCAGATTGTTAGATGACGGATCACATCACGGCCCGGTACAGAAACTCCCTTCACCATTTCAAAGAAAATTTGGAAACTATCACTCATTGTCCTGTCCAGTACTTACTCCTCAACCGACACATTGAAACTAATAGAAACACACAATCTGCTAGAGGAACTCAGCGGTCGAGCAGCATCTGTTGGGGGAGAAGAATTGTCGACATTTTGGGTCGAGATGTACATCAGGTAAACAATTCCTTTCCTCCACAGATGCTGCTCGACCCATTGAGTTCCTCCAGCAGACTGTTTGTTGCTCCTGATTCCAGCAACTGTAGTCTCTTGTGTCTCCTCAAATAACTAATTACCCATTCGTTCTCATGTTGCTATTAATGGGAGCTTTCTGTGCACAACTTGTCAGCCATAGTTTCTACGTGCAATAATTTCAAACACACATCATTAGCTGTAAAGTTGGTGGCAGGTGTTATGTGAATGCAAGTCTCTTTTAACGAAGGGTGAGGAAGGTTGGAGATTGAAGCAGAGATCTCACAGTCTCCAGGGTTCACCTACTCCTGAGGCCAAAGCTTATACTCATTGATTTCAGGAAGATGGGGGCAGTGCAAATGCTCCTGTTTACATCAACAGTGCTGAGGTCAAGAGGGTTGAGAGCTTCAAGTTCGTAGGAGTGAACATCACCAATAGCCTGTCCTGGTTCAAACACACAGACACCACAGCCAAGAAAGCTCACCAGCGCCTCTAAATTCGGCATGTCCCCTTTGACCCTCACCAATTTTTATCGATGCGCCATAGAAAGCGTCCTATCTGGGTGCATCACAACTTGGTACGGCAACTGCTCTGCCCATGACCACAAGAAACTGCAGAGAGTTGTGGACACAGCTCAGCACATCACGGACACCAGCCTCCCCTCCATGGACTCTGTCTACACTTCTCGCTGCCTCAGTAAAGCAGCCAACATAATCAAAGACCCCTCCCACCCCAGACATTCTCTCTTCTGCCCCCCTCCCATCGGGCAGAAGATGCAAAAGCCTGAAGGCACGTACCACCAGGCTCAAGGACAGCTTCTATCCCACTGTTATAAAGACTATTGAATGGTTCCCTCGTACATTAAGATGGACTCTTGAACTCACAAACTACCTCATTATGACCTTGCAGCTTCTTGTCTGCCTGCACTGCACATTCTCTGTAACTGTGACACTTTATTCTGCATTCTGCATTGTTTTCCCTTGTACTATCTCAATGCTCTGTGTAATGAATTGATCTGTGCGAACGGTATGCAAGATAAGTTTTTCACTGTACCTCAGTACGAGTGACAATAATAAACCAATTTACCAATTTACACCTGTGCTGCACGTCTCCCAGGACAAGGTGTGACCACTCTGGGATCAGTATCTCTATCAGATGCTTAATAACATTGCAGTACTGACATGGCTTTTTTCATATTTCAGATTACTGGCATCTTGCTATTTTCTTGCCTGGGGGGATCCACAGGGAAGGGGGTTTGTTTGAGAATGAGATATGAAACTGCAAGACAGCAAAATACTATCAAGGTAACAACAACCGGCATCTACATAGCCCTGTTACAGGGAGTGAGAGGGTGAACAAGGATGGCTAGGGAGAGTCCAGAAGCACAGTTCCAGGATCAGAGGTTACTTAACATAAGAAATAGAAGTTGGTGAGGGCCATTCGGTCCATCGTGCCTGCACTATCCTTCAGCCAAGATCAACACCGATCTTTTACCTCAGCTCCACTTCCCTGCACTCAGCTTCCCTTAATATCTAAAGATCTAATGTCCTCTATACACTCAGTGATTGAGCCTCCATTCCTCTCAAGTACAGAGTTCCAATGTTTTGTTTCAAATATATATTTTTTGTTTATTTTTACAATGCAGGCAGTGTTACCCATCCATAGCTGTCCTTGAGAAGGTGGGGGTGAGCCACCTTCTTGACCCACCGCAGACCTTCTGGTGGAGGTGCCCCACCGTTGCTGCTGGGGAGGGAGTTCCAGGGTTTAGATCCAGTGACGATGAAGGACTAAAGATATATTTGATCATTTCCAGGTGCGTGATGAGCAGGGAGTTCTGATGGGTCTGCTGTGTCCTCTGGTCAGTACTGGGTCTGCAGTACTGACCGGAGGACACAGCAACGTCATCTGCTGAATCTGTACCTTCAGTAACTGTCCTGTGGCTTTGGACCCATCCCTGATTCACAGCACAGTGGAACGATGGAAGGTGATCATAGAGTCATGGGGTTATACAGCATGCAAATTGGCACTTCGGCCCAACTGGTCCATGCTGACCAAGGTAACCACCAGCTAGCCCCATTTGCCCATGTTTGACGTACCTTTCCTATCCATGGACCTGTCCAAGTGTCTTTTAAACACTGTAATTATAGCCACCTTTACCAGCTTGTTCCACATACCCACCACCCTCTGTGTGAAGTAGTTGCTCTCAGGTCCCCTTTAAATATTTCCCCACTCACCTTAAACCTGTGCCCTCTAGTTTAATATTCCCCTACCTTGGGAAAAAGAAGGTGACCATCCACCTTAACTACATCCCTCATGATTTTATAAACCTCTATAACGCTATTACAGCGCCAGTGACCCAGGTTCAATTCCTCTGCTGTCTGTAAGGAGTTTATATGTTCTCCCCGTGTCTATGTGGGTTTCCTCTGGGTGCTCCAGTTTCCTCCCACATTCCAAAGACATACGGGTTAGGAAGTTGTGGGCATGCTATGTTGGCACCGGAAGTGTGGCGACACTTGCGGGCTGCCCCCAGAACACTCTACGCAAAAGATGCATTTCACTGTGTGTTTCAATGTACATGTGACTAATAAAGATAGGGAGAAAGTTTAAGGGAGATGTGTGAGGCAAGTTTTTTACACAGAGTGGTGGGTGCCCGGAACAGGCTGCCAGGGGAGGTGGTGGAAGCAGATCCCATAGCAACATTTAAGAGGCATTTAAACAGGCACATGAACGGCGGGGAATAGAGGGATGCAGTCCGTGTGCAGGCAGATGGATTAGTTAGATTGGCATCACAGTCAGCACAGTCCTGCGCTGTATTGTTCTATGTTCTGCTTAGACCACCTACATTTTCATCCAAATCACCAGTATGTATCACAAACACTGGTGGCCCCAGCACTGATCCTTGTGGAGCACCACTTGTCCAGACCTCCAGTCAAAAAAACACCCCTCCATTTTTTACCTCTGTCTCCCATGACCAAGCCAATTTTGTTTCCAGTTTACCAACTCACCGTGGATCCCACGTGACTTAATCTTCTGGACCAGCCTACCGTGAGGGACCTTCTCCAAAGTCCACATAGACAATGTCCACTGCCCTGCCCACATGAATCACCTTCATCTCCTCCTCAAATAATACAATCAAATTTGTGAGACAGGATCTCCCCCGCACAGAGCCACACTGGCTTTCCCTAATAAGTTCATGTTTTTCTAAATCTGAGTTAATCCTGTCCCTAAGGATCTTTTCCAATAGATTAAGCAATCTCTCTCTGCAAGCCCAACATCTTACCCCAAAGTAGTTGCAACCAGAGAGACCGGGGAGGGGGAGATTGAAAGAGACTTAAAATGACAGATGAAAATTTCCATTGAGTACTTTTAAAATTGGTGCTAATGTCATTAGAATTCCGAAATTATTAACTTAGCTTGGGCCAGTTCCTATGAGTAGCACGAGTTAAGCCAAGCCACATGTGATCTGACACCTGTCAGGTACAGAGGGGGAAAAAGATGCAAAAATATGCTGTTCTCAACACTGACAGCCTTCACCGTAATGAGCTCACAGGTTTAGCATGCAAGGTACAATCAGTGTGACAAGAGTCAGGTGTGAGCTGGTAAGTAGTGAGAGGCCACAGCATCAGTCTGTAAATGCCTGAACCATGTGCTGAGGTTAATTACTATTTGTGCTCCATTTTTTCCAGGTTGTCAGATGGCCTGAAGGCATAAACTCTGCAACTCTGAAACACCGTGTGCTCCTGCTGCTCATATCAGCTCACATTAACAACATGGTGAAGCTAAATTAGACAGGACTGTCAGTCTCCGAACATGCTGTCAAGTTCTGGCAGGCATCGGGTTGGGTAGACGGCGGCTTTGGTGGGCCATTAAAGAGTGTTGGAAATGCTCAGCAGGTCAGGCAGCCTCTGTTCTGGCCACAGGTTTCACTTTAACACTGATCGCGGTCCTTAGTATCCAACCGACGAGGTTCAGCATCTGCACCTCGGCTCTCCAGCAGCTACGTCCCACGTTCCTGGAACCAACACTCAGGTCACAGTCACTGCTCCTGCCCTTTGTACCATTATGGGGGAGGAGTGGTGCTTCCATCACTCTATAAGACCATAAGATAGAGGGGTAGAAATAGGCCATTCGGCCCATCGAATTTGTTCCGCCATTCCATCATGGCTGATTTTTTCATCCCCATTCTCTCGCCTCCTCCCTGTGCTTCCTCCTCCTCCAGACTCATCTCTTGTGTCTTTTCAGCTCCCACTACACCTCTCTCAACTTTAACCCCTCCTCCCTTCCACTGAGTCACGGACTGGTTGTGTCCCACACACTCCTTTCTCTGCCTCTCGAATCCACCCACTTACCTCCCTCTGACCTCTTACCCCCTCTCCATCTACTCATTGCCTGCTCGAGTCATAGACTCACACAGCACGGAAGCAGGCCCTTCAGCCCAACTGGTCCATGCCCACCAAGATGCCCATCCAACCTAGTCCCATTTACCAGCATTTGGCCCATAACCTTCTAAACCTTTCCCAACAATGTACCTGTCCAAGTGTCTCTTAAATGTACTTAATGTACCTGCCTCATCCACTTCCTCTGGCAGCTCATTCCACATTCATGCCACCCTCTGTGTAAAAAAGTTGCCCCTCAAGTTCCTGTTAAATCTCTCCCCTCTCACCTTAAACCTATGCCCTCTAGTTCTTGATTCCCCAACCCTGGGAACTTGGTTTATCTGGTGTTGGTTTATACCTATTTCCCCCTCCCACTCTCAGGTGAAATAGTTTCTCTTTGTCCAGCCCACAATCTAGAAGGTCCTCCTTTCAGACCAGTTCTTAGTCTTCTCTCTCTGTTAGAACCTCTTCCAGGAACTTCCATGAATCTTTGCATAGAAGTCTCTTCCTCAGCATTAATTCTGATTCAACCCCAATTATTTGATTGACCTTCCATGAATCTTTGCATAGAAGTCTCTTCCTCAGCATTAATTCTGATTCAACCCTAATTATTTGATAGACCTTTGAGTATCTGAGTGGACTTTACTCCCTATTACCTTGATCTTTCCGCTTCCCTCACCCGCTCTGAACTTGCAGCACCCCACCCACTAAGAACCAATCCTGACATCGTCTTTAGTTCTGACAAAGGGCTCTGGACCGGAAATGCTAAATGTTTTTCTCTTTCTACAGATGCTGCCTGACCTGCTGAGTGTTTCCAGTGTTTTCTGCATTTGGAAGCTTGCTTATCTCCAACATTTTCTAGTATTGGCCGTTCACCTAAACCTTTAACTCCCTCTCCCTAGATGCTGCCTGACCTGCCAAGGGTTTACAGGATATCCTGATTCTATTCCTGTTTCATGGTTATTAGATTTGTTTTTTGAATGTATGCTTTATTTTACATTTTCTCGAAGTAGGGACATTTTATTTACACTTGCTCTCGTGCACATGAATAAATAATTAGGGTTGAATCAGAATTAATGCTGAGGAAGAGACTTCTATGCAAAGATTCATGGAAGTTCCTGGAAGAGGTTCTAACAGAGAGAGAAGACTAAGAACTGGTCTGAAAGGAGGACCTTCTAGATTGTGGGCTGGACAAAGAGAAACTATTTCACCTGAGAGTGGGAGGGGGAAATAGGTATAAACCAACACCAGATAAACCTAGTTTAGGAGAAATGTCTTTCCCCAGGGAGTTCTTTCCCACAGGGAACAGTGAGGTGAACAGTAGGGATGGGTTAAAGAGGAAATTCAGTAAACACAGGAGGGAGTAGAGGGGGTAGGAGGAGAAAGGGGGATGGAAGCAGATTCAACAAGGGCTCTCAAAAGGGAACTGAGGGAGAAAGATTGCATGGTTGTTGGCACTAAATGGTTTTGTCTTTCAATGAGTCAAGCAGTGTGGATGGGCAGAGTGGTCTCCTGCTATATTGTGAGATTTTATCAATGTAGAATTTCCCAAATCAAAGCTCGTTGAAGTTCGTATCAGTGGTATGATGGCTGTGTGTACGGACGTCACACCTACAGTTAATTTATCCAACTATAAACTCATCTCTCCCTGGCTCTCTGCTGTAACTTCTCTTCCTGACCACTCTTGTTTCTGTTTGCTGATCTCTGTGTCCATACCTAGTAGTGACAAAGCCATTCGCAGTCCTGGTGTAATCAGGCATGACCTCACGTGGCTAATCTCTGCCTGGGTTCCTTATGAAGCGACAGCCTATCACGGTCTATTAGGAAGCGCTCATCTCTTCCTCGCTCTGATCAACATAACATTTTATTTGAATCAAAGCTCGGCAGAACTGTAATTGAACAACGGATGCCTTTCAGGTGAAGGTGTTTCACTTACAGCCAAGGTCTGTGGCACGAGGCAGGTGGGAAGGGAAATTAAAACCAGAGCTACTTGGATGGTCCTAAAGATAGAGAGTAAACTGGAGCAGAAAGACCGAGCGCGTTACAGATGCCAGGTTGTGAACACAGTGAGAACCAGGCTGATAACAAAAAGTTCAGAGGGGAAGTAAAAAAGAGAAAGAGAGATGCAAAGAGAGAATGTGAAGGAAACTGGCAGTGAATGTAAAAATGAATCCAAGAATATTCTGCAGGCACCTTGGGCAGGGGGAGGGTTGTAAAGGGAGAGGTGGGGACAGTCAGAGGCCAAGAAGGAAATGTACTCATTGAGGCGGAGGGCAGGGCTGAGGCATTGAATGACAACTTCACATTGGGTGGGAGATGCTTCAGGGGTTTTGACAGGGTTGTGATTCTGGATAAAGAGGAGGTACTAGATTAGCTCCGGTTAAAGGTGGTAAGTCTCCTGGTCCAGATGGGATGAATCGTAGGATGCTGAGGGAAGTTACGGAGGAAATTGAAGATGCCCTGGCCTTAATCTTCCAAATATCTGTGGATCCTGGGGCAATGCCCAAAGATTGGAAAATTGCAAATGTTACACAGTCCAGATGAAGGGTCGACTCTCCATTTCCCTCTACGGGTGCTGCCCGACTCACTGAGTTCCTCCAGCATCTTGTTTGTTCCTCCAGATTCCAACATCTGCAGTCTCTTGTGTCTCAATATTACACCCTTATTCAAACAACTGGAGACTCAGTTAAACCACAGACCAATCAGATTAGTTTTGGTGGTAGGGAAAGTCGTTGAAACAACATTAGGGACAAAATTAGCACTCACTTGGGTAGGTGTGCATTGATTAGAGAAATCCAACATCGATAAATTAAAGGCAACCTGTGTCTTAGCTAAATTGATTAAGTTTTTTGATGTAGTTACAGAGACCGTCAAAGGGGGAACTGCAGTTGATGTGGTATATGTGGACTTGCACAAGGTGTGTGATAAGGTGCCACATACAACAGCACAGCACAGGAACAGGCCCTTCAGCCCACCATGTCTGTGCTGACCATGATGCCAACCTAATCCCATCTGCCTGTACGTGGTCCCAATCTCTCCATTCCCTTCCTGTTCTTTTACCTGTATAAATGCCTCTTAAACATTGCTATAGTATCTGCTTCCACCAGTTCCCCTGGCACCCACCACTCTCTGTGTAAAAAGCCTGCCTTGTAAATCTTATAAACATAGAAAACCTACAGCACAATTCAGGCCCTTCGGCCCACAAGTCTGTGCCGAACATGTCCCCACCTTGGAAGTTACTAGGCTTACCCATAGCCCTCTATTTTTCTCAGCTCCATGTACCTATCCAACAGTCTCTTAAAAGACCCTATCGTATCCGCCTCCACCACCGTTGCCGGCAGCACATTCCACGCACTCACCACTCTCCGAGTAAAAAACTTACCCCTGACATCTCCTCTGTACCTATTCCCCAGCACCTTAAACCTATGTCCTCTTGTGGTAACCGTTTCAGCCCTGGGGAAAAGCATCTGACTATCCACCTGATCAATGCCTCTCATCATCTTATACACCTCTATTGGGATCCCCCCTCATCCTGCGTCTCTCCAAGGAGAAAAGGACGAGTTCCCTCAACCTGCTTTCATAAGGCATTCTCCACATTCCAGGCAGCATCCTTGTAAATCTCCTCTGCAACCTTTCTATGGTTTCCATATCTTTCCTGTAGTGAAGTGACCAGAATTGAGCACAGTACTCCAAGTGGGGTCTGACCAGGGCCCTATATATCTTCTTTGAACTCTCCCCCTCTCACCTTAAACCCACGCCCTCTCGTATTTGAAATTTCCACCCTGGGAAAAGGATTGAATCTCTACCCGATCTATGCCTCTCATAGTTTTATAAACCTCTATCAGGTCTCCCCTCAGCCTACAAGGCTGCAGAGAAAACAATCCAAGTCTGTCCAGCCTCTCCTCATAGCTCATCCTCTCTAATCCAGGCAGCGTCCTGGTGAACCTCACAATTGATTTTGATTTGGGGAGGTGCAACAAGGCAGCTGATTATACGATAAGTGAGTGATTAATGGGTTCATCGAGATCTGTGGAGGAACAGAGAGACCTTAGAGTGTAGTCCACAAATCCTAAAATAGTAGAGAGTGGGTCAACAAGGCGGTTAATAAGATATACAGGATACGTCCCTTTATTACACAGAATATAACTGCAGGGAGGTTATGTCAGAACTGTATAACATTAGTGAGACTGCAGTTCTGATCTCCACATCACAGGACGGTGCAGAGAAGGTTCAGTTGGATGTTGCCAGGAACAGATGAACACCCACCCACCTAGGCTTCATCTCCCTTTATTCACCTCTCCCTCCCATTCCACCCCCAGCAGATTCTGTCTGCCCACCATCCCCTCCCCATCTGGTTCCAGCTACCACCTACCAGCCTCTGCTCCCCCACCCCCCACCACAATCTTTCCTCTTACCCCTCAGCCCCGAGGCAGGGTCTCGACCCGAGACATCGGTTGACACCTTCTGCTGCTACAGATGCTGCTCAGCCCACTGAGTTCTTCCAGTGTTCTGTCTGTGGTTCCACACAAACAAGGGTCATTTTCTGTGGAACTCAGGAGGCTGGGGGGGTGGGGAGGGGGGTAGAGACAAGGGGCTCATAACCTTAGAGGGGAAATGAGGGGCAATGTTTTCCCCAGAGAGTGGTGAGGGTCTGGAAGTCTCTGCCTTGTCACACTTGGGCGTAGATGAAGATGCATCACCTGCAGGACTACGGACCCGGTGCTGGAAGGTGGGGTTAGAGTGGACGGATCTTTTATGTAACCAGCACCAAAATGATGAGCGGAATGGCCTCGGCCTCCGTCTACACTGTCAGTTCTCTGTGATTGTGAAGAGGTAGGTTTTAAAAGGCATTTTAAAGGAGGAAAGAGAGAGAGAGAGGCCAAGGAGTTCAGAGCCTGGAACCCAGGCAGCTGAGGGACTCCCAGCAGTGAGGAGTGTTTAAATTCGGGGTCAATCAAGAGGTAGGAATTGGAGCAGCTATATCTATATGGGTAGTGACAGCAGGAACTGTCCTGTAAAAATAATAGTCAACAGCTCAAGGCCACATCATACAGTCATACAGCACGGAAACAGGCCCTAAGGCCCAACTTGTCCATGCTGACCAAGTTGCCCACCTGAGCCAGTCCCATTTGCCTGCATTTGGCCCATATCCCTCTAAACCTTTCCCAACCATGTACCTGTCCAAGTGTCTTTTAAATGTTATTTTACCTACCTCAACCACTTCCTCTGGCAGCTCGTTCCAAATACCTACCACCCTCTGTGTGAAGAAGTTGCCCCTTTTAAATCTCTCCCCTTTCAACTTACCCTACACCCCTCATGATTTTATGCACCTCTCACCCCTCAGTCTTCTACGTTCCAAGGAATAAAGTCCGAGCCTGTCCAACCTCTTGCAGTAACTCAGGTCCTTGTGTGTGCAGAGACAGCAGGGTCTGACGGTCAGGACAGAGTGGAGGCTCCCACACTCACATCATAATTTTCTTCTTTTAAAACTCAGTCTGAAGCTGAAGGTCATAACAGATTACCATCAAGTAATTTTGAAGCATTGTTCCTTCGCACCCTGAGCCTCGGGGGTTGAGGTCACACATCAGGGTGACAAGCACTGTCAGCTTGACTTGACTGGATTGAGGTGGCAGATTCCCCAAGGGCTCCATCGTGCTGGAGGAGGGAGTACGACTGATCCAGTGTCCGTGAGTTACACACAGTGCCTGTTCTCAGTCCAGACCCCACGTGGGTAACGACTGATCCAGTGTCCATGAGTTACACATAGTGCCTGCTCTCAGCTCAGACCCCACCTGGGTAAAGTGCTCCACATTTTTCCTTATTTTTCAGATTAAAAGGCCATTCACTCATCAACCTTGCACTGGCTCTTTGACAGAACTATCCAATCTGTCCCTTTCCTCGCGGCCTTATAACTTTCTCCCTCAGGTCTCTCTCTCACCCGTTACAATCTTCTCCCTCTCTCCCAAAGCATTGACTCCATGGGAACGGGCTGTCCAGGTACACCCGGTGATAAAATCCACACCTTCCTTCCAAGTAGAGCTGGTGGCTGCAGCTGTCTAAACTCTGGTTGGGCTGCACTTGGAGTGTTGCGTGCAGTTCTGGTCGCCCCATTACAGGAAGGGTGTGGAGGCTTTGGAGAGGGTGCAGAAGAGGTTTATCACTGGATTAGAGGGTATGAGCTATAAGGAGAGGTTGGACAAACTTGGGTTGTTCTCCCTAGAGTGTCGGAGGCTGAGGGTAGACCTGATAGAGGCTTATAAAATTATGAGAGGCATAGATAGACAGTCAGAATCTTTTTCCAGGGTAGAAATGTCAAATACTAGAGGATATGCATTTAGGTTGAGAGGGGGAAAGTTCAAAGGAGATGTGTGGGGCAAGATTTTTTCACAGAGAGCGGTGGGTGCCTGGAACGAGCTGCCAGGGGTGGGGGTGGAAGCAGATACAATAGGGACATTTAAGAGGTATTTAGACAGACACGTGAATGTGCAGGGAATGGGGCATGTGGATCGTCTGCAGCCAGAAGGGATTTAGTTTAATTCGGCATCATATTCGGCACAGACATGGTGGGCCGAAGGGCCTGTTCCTGAGCTGCACTGTTCTATGTTCTATGTTCCAATGGGGCAGCTGGCTCATTCCTGGTTCTACTTCTGGCAAGTTTCCTTCCACTGTTTTCAGACTTCCTGCCTCTATAACCTCCTGCAGATTGTCCCCCGAAAAGATCTCCAATTCCAGCCTACTGACCTTCCCTGGATTAGTCGCTCCACAACTGGCGGCTGTGCCTCAGCTGCCTGGGTTCCAACCTCCAGAATTCCCTTCCTGAAGCTCTTCACCCCTTCACCACTCTCCCTTCTCCTCAGACACTTCACACAGCCACACATCAACCACTGGAGGAACTCAGCGGGTCAGGCAGCATCCACGGAGGGAAATAAACAGTCGACATTTCGGGCCGAGACCCTTCATCAGGACTGGAAAGGAAGAGGGCAGAAGCCAGAATAAAAGGGGAGGGGGAGGAGCAGGTGATGGGTGAATCCAGGTGAGGGGGGAAGGTAGGTAGCTGTGGGAGGGGGGGAAGTGGGAATGATGTGAGAATCTGGGAGGTGATCGGTGGAAGAGGCAAAAGGGCTGAAGAAGCTGGAATCTGAAGGGAGAGGACAGTGGACCAGGGAATAAAGGGAAGGAGGAGGTGAACCAGAGGGAGGAAGGTGTGGGTGAGGGGCAGGTCGTGAGGGTGGGGGAAGGGTAAGAGAAGGGGTAGTGTAGCGGTTAGCGTGACGCTATTACAGCGCCAGCGACCCGGGTTCAATCCCGGCCGCTGTCTGTAAGGAGTTTGTATGTTCTCCCCGTGTCTGCGTGGGTTTCCTCCGGGTGCTCCGGTTTCCTCCCACATTCCAAAGACGTACAGGTTAGGAAGTTGTGGGCATGTTATGTTGGCGCCGGAAGTGTGGTGACACTTGGGGGCTGCCCCTAGAACACTCTACTCAGAAGATGCATTTCACTGTGTGTTTCGATGTACGTGTGACTAATAAAGAAATCTTATCGTATCTTATCTTATAATGAGTCCAGAGGGGTACAGGAAAACAAAGAGGCAGAGGGGAGTGGTTACCGTAAGTTGGAGATATCGATGAGCCCACCCCTTTGACCAGGTTTGGAACCACCCCCACAACTGCTCACCACTCACCGTCCAGCTTCACCTTCAAGTGTGAAGCAGAGTGAGACACTTCCCTTATTGAAATCATTTATTGTTGGTTACTTTCTTCTTTCTCAGAACAACAACTCGCATTTATATAGCGCTGCAGGTTTTAAACTTTAATCCTGAACCACAGAAAGAGATATTGAGATTTCCACAGTTCTGCCCACACCACAACCTCTGTCACCAAGATGGACAAGAGCAGCAGGTGGAGGGGAACACCACCACTTGTGGGTTCCCCTCCCACTCACACACCATGCTGACTTGGAAATACTGGCATCGGTATTGGTTTATTATTGTCACTTGTACCGAGGTCCAGTGAAAAACTTGTCTTGCACACCAATCGTACAGGTCAATTCATTACACAGTGCAGTTACATTGAGTTAGTACAGAGTGCATTGAGGTAGTACAGGGTAAAAACAATAACAGAGTACGGAGTAAGTTGTCACAGCTACAGGGAAATGCAGTGCAGGTAGACGATAAGGTGCAAGGTCAAACAAGGTAGATTGTGAGGTCAAGAGTCCATCTCATCATATAAAGGAACCGTTCAATAGTCTTAGTCCGTGACACACTGGGCTGTGTCCACAACTCTCTGCAGTTTCTGGTGGTCCCAGGCAGAGCAGTTGCCGTACCAAGCCATGATGCATCCAGATAGGATGTTTTCTATGGTGCATTGATAAAAGTTGGTGAATGTCAAAGGGGACATGCCAAATTTCTTTAGTCTCCTGAGGAAGTAGAGGCACTGGTGAGCTTTCTTGGCCATGGCGTCTACGTGGTTGGACCAGGACAGGCTGTTGGTGATGTTCACTCCCAGGAACTTGAAGTTCTCAACCCTCTCGACCTCAGCACTGTTAATGTAGACAGGTGCATGTACACCACCCCCTTTCCTGAGGTCAATGACCAGCTCTTTTGTTTTGCTGACATTGAGGGAAAGATTCTTGTCGTGACACCATGTCACTAAGCTCTCCATCTCCTTCCTGTACCCTGTCTCATCGTTATTTGAGATATGGCCCACTACAGTGGTATCATCTGCAAACTTGTAGATGGAGTTAGAGCAGAATCTGGCCACACAGTCGTGAGTGTATAGTGAGTAGAGTAAAGGGCTGAGGACGCAGCCTTGTGGGGCACCAGTGTTGAGAGTAGTCATGCTGGAGGTTTTGCTTCCAATCCCCGCTGGGTCTAAACCCTGGAACTCCTTCCTCAAGTGAGGGAGCACCTTCCCCACACAGACTGCAGTGGGCAGAAAAGTGGTGCACCACACACCCCACCCCCCCTTGTCACGGGCAGTGGGGGCTGAGCAATAGATGCTGACAGTGCCAGATGCCAACATCTGGGAAGTGAATAAATACAAAAAGCTGAAAGCTTGTTCAGAGGGAGGTAATACGATGTGAACAAAGTTCTGAGGAGCTTGACAGGATATATGTTGAGAAAGGGCTTCCTCTCTGGGAGGTATCTAGAACCAGGGTCCGGAGTTTCAGAGTAGGAGGCTGTCACTTAAAACGGAGGATCGGGAATCTTTGGAATTCCCTCCCCCAGAGAGCTGTGGATGCCGTTTAAAGATTGAGGGAGGCAGATTCCAGGACTCCTGAGGAGTCGAGGGTTTTGAGAAAGAGGCTGGAAAGTGCCGAGCCCAAGATCAGATCAACCCATGATCTTACCAAAGCAAATGGCTCCTGCTCCTGTTCCAGTTTATGTTGTCTGTACTTTAGGGCGGCACAGTAGTGTAGCGGTTAGTGCGACGCTATTACAGCGCCAGCGATCAGGGTTCGATTCCCGTCGCTGTCTGTAAGGAGTTTGTACACTCTCCCTGTGTCTGCGTGGGTTTCCTCCGGATGCTCCGGTTTCCTCCCACATTCCAAAGACGTACGGGTAGGTTAATTTGGGTTTAAAAAATGGGTGGTGCGGACTCGTTGGGCTGGAAGGGCCTGTTACCACACTGTAAAAAATAAATAGATAGATAGATAGATAGATAGATAGATAGATAGATAGATAGATAGATAGATAGATAGATAGATAGATAGATAGATAGATAGATAGATAGATAGATAGATAGATAGATAGATAGATAGATAGATAGATAAGAAAGAAGGAGAGGCGGGGAGGTTTAGGGAGGGAATTCCAGAGCTTGGAACCAGGTATGGTTGCCTGATGTGTAGGATAAAGAAGGAACTGAACATTTCTTCCAGCTGTTTGGTGGCTTTCTCCATAGCTGCACAGGAGGAGGTTGCCCCCATGGTCACAAGCCCAAACTCTGAGACTGGTCTGAAGCCGTTCCTTGGGGTTGAGGAGTTGGGTACACGGAAGGGGCTGAATTTTTGCTGTTGTCCACTCCACCCCTCCCCTCCCCTCCCCCTCACGTTCATACAACTGGGAGCTCAGGTCAGCCAAAGCTCTTTAGTTAAAAAGACCAAAGTTTTCTCTGCACAGTGACAGATGGCTGGCCATGCAATGCCCTGACTGTAGTCAGGGCAACAGACTACAATGTGTGCAGAGAGTTCCAATTAACCCCTCAAGGACTGGAGGCAGCCCACTGGTTTAGAAAGGGACTGATACCTTCACAAGAACCCAAGATACCAACAACACTCACTAAACCTTCCAGGAGGGTCCACTGGTGCATTAGAGTCATAGAGCACTACAGCACAGAAACAGGACCTTCAGCCCATCTAGTCCATGCCGACCTGATCTTCTGCCTCGTCCCATCTACCTGCACCCGGACCATATCCCTCCAAACCCCTCCCATCCATGTACCTATCCAAACCTCTCTTAAATGTTACAACTGAACCCACATCCACCACTTCCACTGGCAGCTCGTTCCACACTCGCACCACTCTCTGAGTGAAGAAGTTTCCCCTCAGATTCTTCTTATATATTTCACCTTTCACCCTAAACCTATGTCTTCTAGTTCTAGTCTCACCCAACCTGAGGGAAAAAAGCCTGCATGCATTCACCCTATCTATACCCCTCATAATTTTCTGACCTCTATAAGATCTCCCCTCATTCTCCTGCACTCCAGGGAATAGAATCCTAACCTATGCAACCTTTCCCTATAGCTCAGGTCCCGGCAACATCCGTGTAAATTTTCTCTGCACTCTTTCAAGCTTATTAATATCTTTCCTGTAGGTAGGTGACCAGGTACTATTGAGAATTTACTGAGAATGAACATACTGTTTCCTCTGTATGCACATGTACCTCTGTATTCTGATCCTGAATGGACAGGAGAGTCATGTGGTGTGTTTGGTCTGCTGGAGAGCTTCATCCATCGCAAGTGACTGGTACAGCTCAGCACATCACAGAAACCAGCCTCCCCTCCATGGACTCTGTCTACACTTCTGGTTGCCTCTGTAAAGCAGCCAACATAATCAAAGACCCCACCCACCCCAGACATTCTCTCTTCTCCCCCCTCCCGTTGGGCAGAAGATACAAATGCCTGAAAGCACGTACCACCAGGCTCAAGTACAGCTTCTATCCCACTGTTATAAAACTATTGAACGGTTCCCTAGTACGATAAAATGGACTCTTGCCCTCACAATCTACCTCGTTATGACCTTGCACTTTATTGTCTGCCTGCACTGCACTTTCTCTGTAACTGTAACACTTTATTCTGCATTCTGTTATTGTTTTCCCTTGTACTACCTCAATGCACTGATGTGAGGGAATGATCTGTATGGATGGCATGCAAAGCTAAGTGTTTCACTGGACCTCGGTTCATGTGACATTAATAAATCAATGACCAATTTTGGTTACATCCTATGGAAAGTCATGTTGAAACAGAACAGGCTGTAGTTGCCTTCAACACCCAGATTTAAACAGATTTTCCCAATCCTGGCTGTGTACAACCGTTGTGGCCCACGTAATGCAAACAGTGTTCCCTAATCCAGCAACCATGTTATAACCAATTCATGTTATAAAACACACGTTATAGCAGGACTACCTGGATTGGATTCCAAAATGTTATTTTCTGAAGTGAAAGTCGCTGGTAATTTCCCCTAAATCCAAAATAACCTGGGAGATCACCCAGCCCATTGGAAATGGGAGAGTGGACCGCGGGAGTGAACCTGTGTTGCTGTGACCCCCTCATGTATCCCTCGAACTCTCTTACGCACACTCGAAACTCAGGCGATTCGGGGGGGGGGGGGGGGGCGGTGGGGGGAGCAGTTCATATCCAACCAGGAAGACCATGACTGGACAGATCTCATCGCTGTGCTTGGGGTAATGTACACTGGGAGGTGCTTTATCCCCAAGGCAAGGGGCGCCCCCTGCTTAACTCTTCTGTCCATGGTCTCTGTCTGTGACCAAGCCCAACCCCCTCCCCTACACCTTCCCTCAGCAGAACACCTTGACGATCTGCATGCTCCATACCAGTGCCAACCACTCCAGAATAATCTGAGGGGACCAGGCAGCTTCCATAAGGTACAGGAGCAGAATTAGGCCATTCGGCCCATCGAGTCTGCTCCGCCGTTCAATCATGGCTGATTTTATTTTTTCTCGACCCCATTCTCCCTGTAACCCCTAACCCCCCCCCTTACCAATCAAGAACCTTAAATACACCTTATGACTTGGCCTCCACCGCTCTCTGTGGCAACAAGTTCCACAGATTCACCACCCTCTGGCTAAAGAAATCCCTCCTCATCTCAGTTTTAAAGGGACGTCCTCTTATTCTGAGGCTGTGCCCTCGGATCCTGGACTCTCCCACTACTAGAAACATCCTCTCCACGTCCACTCTATCCAGGCCTTTATAGGTTTCAATGAGATTCCCCCCTCATCCTTCTGAGCTCCATCAAGTACAGGCCCAGAGACATCAAACGCCCCTCCCTCGGGTGAAGCTGCCTCCAGCCTGACTCCCAGATTCCCAGGTTTCTCCAATGAGGGTGAAGAAGGACGGAGCTGTTTGCCCTGCAGGATGGCCTTCGGAATGATGACCCTGTGGAGCAGGTGTGAGAAAACATTTCCACCGGTGGAGTCCGGCACCAATGGATCAGCTGGGAATCTCAGGAGAATCCAAGCAGAAATTCAGGAACCTTCCTTGAGAAGCACAGAAATATAGGAAGAGGAGTAGACCACTCCACACAATCACAAGCCGATCTCTCTCTCAGTACCACATTCCCACCCTTGATGACTTTTGTGTCCAGAGTTCTCAGGAGGGACCGGACAGGCTGGGTCTGTTTTCCCTGAAGTGGAGGGGGCTGAGAGGTGGCGCGATGAGATGTGGACAGGGTAGATAGCCAGTGTCCGTATCCTATGGTAGGGGTGTGGAAAATTAGAGGGAGGAAGTTTAAAGGGGATCTGAGGGGTAACTATTTAACACACAGAGTAGCTGGTAGCTGGAACGAGCTGCCAGAGGAGGGGGTGGAGGCAGGAACAGTAACTACATTTAAGAGGCATCCGGACAGGTCTTTGAATGAGCCGGGCACAGAGGGACATGGAATTAATGCAGGCAGGTGGGGTTAGTATAGAGAGGCGTGATGGTCAGCATAGGCATGGTGGGCCAAAGGGCCTGCTTCTATGCTGTACAACTTTTTGACTCTAAATCCATCCGACCGCTCCCAGCTGGGACAATGTCCTCCTCGTGTCCAACCCGTCCAGCCCTGTCAGGGGTTGGCAGGTTTCATTCAGATCCCCTCTCATTCCTCTCAGCCTCCCAGACACAGGCCTGGTTGGTTCAACCTCACTGGGCATTTTCCTGGAGAACAGCGGGGATGGAACTTGCTCCCACAAGGAGTGGCTTAAGGGGAAGATAGATACACACACACAAGGGTGTGAGGGAGAGAGGGAAATGTTGATGGGGGAGACAACAGTGGGGGATAAGTTGGTGGGGGAGATGTTGATGGGGAGATGGCAGTGGGGGATATGTTGGTGGGGGAGAGCAAGGGAAGGCAGGTGTGAAACAGCACCACCAACAAGGGGCCAAACGGCCTGAACTTGTGCTGAACTTTCCGTGTGATTCGGTACAGTGGGGGGGGTAAATGGACCAGCCTGTTATTGCTGAAGTTTATTTCAGAGACGGGAGAAAACGGAAGGACATTGACACAAGAACTTTGGCCAAAGAATTACAACAGCAGGTAAAATGGCCATATCCAGAGCAAAGATTCATTCACATTACAGATAAATAAGTCTTGTTCCCAAGCTACTTTCCCCCTTGTCATACTATTTTATTTGGTTGAACCTTCCAAAATTCTTTCCGTTTACTGAATTTAACGTGACCACTATTTCTTTAGGTTGGACCAACACTCCTCAGCTGGAGCTGGGCTCGTCAGTGTTTGGTGTGCCACCAGTGCCGCTAACAGGGCATCAGTGGTACTGCAGCAAATTGATCAGAACTAGTTGGGATGCTCCTGGACTGATTGGGAGAAAGAATGAATGATCTGGGAATAGGAGCTGGGAAAATGAGTCAGGGTCATGATCCTGGGCAGTGGGAGACATAGTTGATGCCCCTATATGCACACTGTATGAACCAGCTCCCTGTACATATGACAATATATGCAGTGCCCTAATGGCCTCTCCCTGATGGTTCCCATTCTCAACTCTACTTATCAGAGTCCAACCTTCATGTTCCTGCGGATCTCCCTCCAGCAGCTGTCTCCACCGTCACCCTCCTGTACCCCCACCTCGCCCCATCGGTTTTTTTATCCCCTTTTCCTCCCTCTCTGTCTGCCTCCATCATCCACTTGCCACTGTCTCCCAACTCCACTCCCCTCCCTATCACCTACACCCCTCCTCCGTCCACCAGTCACCCCAGACTCCTTCCTCACCACTCACCCTCACCTCGTTATACCAGCCATCCCCCCTCTCCACTCTCAGTCCTAATGCAGCGGTTCACTGTACAAGGCGTTGGTGAGACCATACTTGGAGTGTTGTGCGCAGTTCTGATCGCCCGGCAATAGGAAGGGATGCTGGAAAGAGAGCAGAAAATATTCACAAGGACTGGAGGGCCTGAGTGAAAAGGAGAGACTGGACAGGCTGGGACTTCCCCCCCCCCCTCCCCCCTCCCCCCCCCCAAAGTATAGGAGGCTGAAGGGTGACCTTATAGAGGTTTATGAAGTTACGTGGGGCAGAGATAAGGTGGATGGTCAGTCTTTTTCCCAGGGCAGGGGAGTCTAAAACTAACAGGTTTAAGGTGAGAGGAGAAAGAGACCTGAGAGGCAACTTTTGCCACACAGAAGGTGGTGGGGATATGGAACGAGCTACCAGAGGAAGTGGCTGAGGCAGGTATAATAAAACATTTCAAAGACATTTGGACAGGTGCGTGGATAGGAAAGGTTTATGGGCCAAATGGGGCTGGCTCAGGTAGGCATCTTGATCAGCATGGACAATTTGGGCTGAAGGGCCTGTTTCCATGCTGCTTATGTACTCTTATCGACAATTCCTTTCCTCCTACAGATGCTGTTTGACCCGCTGAGTTCCTCTAGCAGATTGTTGCTGACAGTATATGTTAGGAGCAGGAGAAGGCCACTCTGCCCATCTGTCCCACCATTTAAGGTCACGGCTGGTCCTCCGTAACCTCCACATTCCCACCTACCCGCAGTAACCTTTCACCCCAGTATTTATCAAGTCGATCGCCCTTAAAAATGTTCAAAGAATCTGCTTGCACTGTCCTTTGAGGAAGAGAGTTGCAAAGGCTCACCGCCCTCTGACAGGAAAACATCCACCTCTTCTCAGACTCAAATGGGCAACCCCCTGGTTCCAGACTCTCCCACCGACCAATTCAGTGCATCGGCCGGAATGTAAATCCCAGCAATGGAGTCAAGGATCTCACAGACTGATCACTCTTCAGTGGCTGTGAAACGTGGAACAGATCTGAAAAATTCGGCTAAACATTCACAAATCACAGATAAGGCAGATTGTGTCCAGCTCTGGATACGACCGGGGATGTGGAGAAGGGCATACCAGGATGGTCCTCTCCATACCCACCCTGTCACAGAGTCACACAGCAGGAAAACAGGCCCTCCGGCCCAACTCATTCATGCCGACTGTGTTGCCCAGCGAGCTGGTCCCATCTGCCCACGTTTGGCCCATAGCCCTCTAAACCTCCCCTATCCATGGACTTATCTAGATGGCTTCTAAATGTTGCTAAGGTGCCCACCTCAACCACTATTTCTGGCAGCTCATTCCAAATACGCACCACCCTTTGTGTGAAGAAGCTGCCCCTGATGTCCCTTTGAAACCTCTCACCTCTGATCTTAAACCTGTGCCCTCTTGTTTTTAGCTCCCCCTCCCTGGGAAAAAGACTGTGTGCTTTCACCCTGTCTATGCCCCTCATGATCTTATACACCTTTATCAGGTTACCCCTCAATCTCCTGCGTTCCAGGGAATAAATCTTTAGGACCTTATGTATTCTCACAATCTACCTACTCGTGGCCCTTGCTAGGAAGTTGTGGGCATGCTATGTTGGTGCCGGAAGCGTGGTGACACTTGCGGGCTGCCCCCAGAACACTCTACGCAAAAGATGCATTTCACTGTTTCGATGTACATGTGACTAATAAAGAAATCTTATCTTATTTCAATTATCTGCCACGCACCCACCACTCTCTGTGTAAAAAATTTACCCCTGACATCCCCCTTATACCTTCCTCCAGTCACCTTAAAATTTTCTCCCCAGAGGTGGGGGTTGGAACCTGGAACGCACTGCCTGAGGGGGTGGTGGAGGCAACATTGAAGCAGCATTGACACTAGCACTTGAATCGTCGTCGGAGAAAGCGACTGACCTAATGCAGGTAAGCGGGACGTGCAGGTAACTGCCCTGATCAGCAGGGAGGGCTGGTTTCTGTGCTGTGCCACCCTGTGACTTGATGACACGAAGCTGAGACCACCCCCCCCCCCCCGGTTCTTTAATGTGGGCACAGTTCTGAAGTAGATCTGAGGATTTCTCCTGGGTGACCCAGGGACAAAACTTCGAGCTCAAACAACATCACCAAATCTGATCATCGTGTTGCTGCTTGTGGGATCTTCTTGTGTTCACATTGACTGCTGTGTTTCCCACCTTACAACAAAGATTACCCTTCAATAGTGCTGCAATGGCTGTGGGATGCGCTGGGGACGAGGCAGTGTTGCTGAAGAAATGCGATTTCTTTGTTCTTACTCAGAAGCTTAACAAGAAATTAATTTTTAAAAAAATCAATGTACTGGCAGCCTCCAGAGGGCAGCGTTGCTCCACTTTATTGATTGGCATTAAGTTGAGGAAGAGGTTAATTGCTTCTCTGGTCCAATGTTAGGGTCAAGCTCAGCTTCTGTCGATGCATTTGGAACATCCAGCTGTTTGCAGATGTTGTACCCTGTGGCTGCTCACACCATTGGCTCAGCAACGGGCTTTTCAGGGCTGGGGAGAGACTGGGGCTATAGACCATGAGATTAGCGTAGCAGTTAGCGTAACGCTATTACAGCGCCAGCGACGCGGGTTCAATTCTGGCCACTGTCTGTAAGGAGTTTGTACGTTCTCCCCGTGACTGCGTGGGTTTCCTCCGGGTGCGCTGGTTTGCTCCCAAATTCCAAAGACGTATGGGTTAGGAAGTTGTGGGCATGCTATGTTGACGCCGGAAGCGTGGTGACACTTGCAGGCTGCCCCCAGAACACTCTACGCAAAAGATGCATTTCACTTTGTTTTTTGATGTACATGTGACTAGTAAATAAAGATCTTATATCTTAAGATATAAGAGCAGAATTAGGCCATTCAGCCCATCGAGTCTGCTCCACCATCCAACCATGGCTGACTTTTTTTAAATCCCATTCTCCCGCTTTCTCCGCATAACCCTTAACCCCCTCACCAATCAAGAACCTATCAATCTCTGCCTTAAATACACCCAATGACTTGGCCTCCACAGCCCTCAGTGGCAACAAATTCCACAGATTCACCGCCCTCTGGCTGAAGAAATTCTTCATCTCAGTTCTAAAGGGACGTCCCTTTATTCTGAGGCTGTGCCCTTGGATCCTGGACTCTCCCACTGATGGAAACATCCTCGCCACATCTACTCTATCCAGGCCTTTCAGTGTTCAGTAAGTTTCAATGAGATCCCCCTCATTCTTCTGAACTCCATCGAGTACGGGCCCAGAGACATCAGACGTTCTAAGGGGAGCAAAAGGTGAGGAGAGACGAATAGGCCACTCAGCCCCTCTAGCCTGCTCCCCCATCCGATGAGATGATGGCTGTCAATCGTGGCTCCGGCACCATTTCCCCATTCTCCTCACACCCCGTGACTCCCTTGTGGTTCGAATGTCGGTCTCTGTTTTGAACGCGTTCAGTGACTTGGTCTCCACTGCTGTCTGGGGTAGACAATTCCGAGGGTTCACCGCCCTCAGAGAGAAATTCCACCTCATTCCTTCCTTTACTGGCAACCTCCTCATTCTGAAACTAAGCCCCTGGTTCTGGTTCCCTCCCACTGAGGGAAATCGCCTCTCAGCACCCTGTCTGTCAGAACAAGGTCCCCTCTGATCCTCTCAACATCACTGAGTATTGGCCCAAGCTGCTCAACCTCCCTTCATACGTCAACTCCTTCATCTCCGGAATCAACCTCATTGTCCTTCTCTGCACGGCCTCCAACGTAAGCACAGCCTTCCCCAAGTACAGAGACCAAGCTGTACACAGCACCGCAGCTGTGGCCTCACCAACGCCCGGTAAAGTCGCGTCAAAGCCTCCCTACCTTCATCACCATACCCTTTGCACCATGTCCATGCTGACATTGTTGTCCATTTGCCTGATCTATGTCCGTATCCTTCTATGCCTTGCCTACCTAAGCTTCTGTCTAAATGCCTCTTAATCACAGTAACTGCCGGTTTCCACCACCTCCTCTGGCAGTGAGTTCCAGGTATTATCTCTGTGTAAAAAAGACTTCACCCTCAGATCCCATCACTCCTTCCTCTCACTTTAAACCTCTGCCCAATTGCTTTTGATACTCCTACACTGGGAAAAAGATTTTATCTACCCTCTGTGCCTCTTGTGATTTCATACACTTTTCTCAGCCTCCTCCGCTTCAGGGAAAACAAGCCCAGCCTGTCCAATCTCTCCCCATAACTAAAGGCCACCGGTCTAGGCAACGTCGTGGTGAATCCCCTCTGCACCCTTTCCAGCGCAGCCGCATCCTTCCTGTAGTGTGGCGACCAGAACTGCAGACGGTGCTCCAAGTGCCGTCCAACCAGTGTTTTGTACAGTTGCAACATAACCCTCCAACTTTTGTACCCTGTGCCCTGACCAATGAAGGAAAGCTCACTGCAGCCTTCTTCACCACCATATGGAATTGTGTTACCACTTTCAGGGAACGATGGACTTGGACCCCAAGGTCTCTCTGTCCATCCATACTGCTTAGTGCCCTATCGTGTACAGGACATGCCCAACCTCCATTTGACTTCCCAAAAGACATCACCTCACACTCGTTGCGGGAAAATTCCATCTGCCAACGCTCTGCCCGATGGTCTATCCAATCTACAACCTGTTGTAGCCTCAGACAACCTCCACAACACCACCAACACTCATGTCATCTGTAAACTCACTGATCTCACCTCCTACATTCATATCCAAGCTGTTAATGTACATCACAACCAAGGGTCCCAGCACCGGTCCCTGAGGTACACCACTGGTCACAAACCTCCACTCAGAAGACCATCCCTCCACCACCACCCTCTGCCTCCAATCACCAAGCCAGTTCTGGGTCCAATTAATTGCTCACCTTGGATCCCAAGTGCCTTGACCTTCTGTGCCAGCCTAACAAGCAAGACCTTGTCAAATGCCTCAAAGTCCATGTAGACAACATCTACCACCCTGCCTTCATTTACCGCCTTTGTTACCTCCTCAGAAACCTCAATCAAATTAATGAGGCAGGATTTCCCCAACACAACGTCATACAGACTATCCCTGAGCAGTCCCTGCCTTCCCAAATGTACACAAATCCTACCCCCCAGCATTTTCTCTGGTAATTTCCTCAAGACTGATAAGTACTTACTTGCTTATTTCTCCTGCCCTTCTTAAATAAAGGAACAAATAACCACCCTCCAGTTGTCCGGTACTTCATCTGTGGCTGACAAAGATGTAAAAATCTGTCAGGGCCCCAGCGATCTTCCCTGTTTCCCATATCTATTCCCTGATCTATGCATCCTGGCATAGCTCTCATCCAGCCCTGGGGTTTTACCCATCCTTGTATGGTCCAAGATATCTAACATCTCCTCCTTCTTAATACTGATTTGCTCCAGATTATCCACGTATCCCCTCTCTGAAATCGCCACCTTCCACGTCCTTCTCCTTGGTCAATACAGACAAGATGTATTCATTTCGGACCTCACCCACATCCCCTCGTTCCACACACAGATCACCCCTTCGGTCCCCATTGACCCAGTCTTTCCTTAGCTACTCTCTTATTCCCAATATACTTATAGAATGACTTAGTATTCTCCTTAATCTTACCTGCCAAGGATATTTCATGACCCCTTTTTACTCTACTAATTTCCTAAAGTATTCTGCTACTCCCTCTACATTCCCCAAGGGACTTGCATGATTGTGGTTACCTGCCCAAGGCTTCTTATTTTTCCTTGATCAAACCTTCAAAAACCTTTGTCATCCAAGGTTCCCTGATCTGGCCATCTTTGCCTGTCCCTGAACTCTTGCTGACTCTTCTTAAACTACTCTTAGGCATCACTCGGTCCCTACACCCAGGTCATCGATAGAGACTGGAAAGAGTTGAGGCCCAGCACTGATCCCTGCGGCTGCCACCAGTTACTGGCTGCCAGTCTGGAAACGACCCATGTATCCTGAGTTACTTAGTTAGCCACTTCGCAATCCTTGCTGACATATTACCCCAAACCTTGTGCACTCTTATCATGTGAAGTAACTTTTTATGCGACTTCTTATCAAATGCCTTTTGTAAATCTAAATAAACCACATCTACCAGCTCCCCCTTTATCCACTCAGTTTGCCTCATCCTCAAAGAACTCCAGCAAGTTTAGCAACACCATGTCACCTTCATAGAACCATGTTGACTGGTTGATTGACTTAAGATTTTCTAAGTGTTACCTCCTTAACAATGGATTCCAGCACTTCCCCAGTGACAGATGCTAACTGGCCTAGGGCTTCCTGCAGGACGGCCCCCTCCTTTCTTGAATCCTCCAGAACCTCTCCAGCATCCAGGGAACGTTATGGAGTTGTACAGAAACAGGCCGACCATGTCAACGCTGACCTTCTGCAGCTGTCTAAATGCCTCTTACACATGGTGTCAGTAGACTACAAACAATGCTCTCACCCCCTCTGGATCCACTTGCTGCAAGACCTTAGGGTACAGGCGAGTAGGTCCAGGGGACCTTGGTTAGGCTGGTACTTCCCCTCTGGTTTATAAGTTCCCCTCTGGTTTATAAGTTCCCCTGGACAGATATCTGAGGGAGCAGAGAGTGGTTTCGACTGGTGACCAGAGGACACACATGGAAGATAGTCGGCAGACGTACTGGAGGGAGGAGGAGGAGGAGGAGAGAACATTTTCACAGAGCGAGCTGCCGTGACCTGGGATGAAGGAGCAGTGATTGCAGCTTCTACGAGAGCCTTCAACATATATTGGGCATGTGCCAGGAGAACTGTGGAGCAAGACTGATTGGAGGGCTCATTCCCAAAGCCAGCAGAGACAATGGGCTGAATGGCCTGGAGCTGAGAACAGAAGATACTCTTTGGAAGCAACAAACAATGTGCTGGGGGACTCAAGTGAGTTGAGCAGCATCTGTGGAGGGGGGGTGGGCAAAGGAATTACCAAGGTTTGGTGTCGAAGCCCTGCGTTGGGACTGAGCGTGGGAACGGTGACCTGCCCCAGCGAAGGAAAACCAAGTCAGGGCAGTTCTGAACCTCCTTTCACAGTCTTTCCAACTGCGGAGGCGTGCCTGAAGTGTGGCCCCGTTTGTAATGTCGGAAACACCTGGTTGTGCATAGCAAGATCCCACTAGCAGCAACGTGAAAAAGAGAAAATCAGGGAATGGGACCGAAATTGAAGGTGGCCAATTTTTGACACGCTGACCTCGGGACACCAGGCCAGCACAGGTGAAGCAGCTCATGGGAAACCCTTTCAGCTTGCCCCAATGGCTACAACTTCTCAGCCTTGGAGACGCTACATCATCCCCTCAGTGGTCCAGGCACGTAGCCCAATGTCCATCTGATGTCTCTCGTCCACTTCCTCGGGCAGGTGGAGATGTCTCCCAGCAGATGGGGAAAGTTAAGTCAATGGAATCGAAAGCTCCGATCCCAGGGAGCTGTTCAGGAGCCGAAGTCCGTCTCCGCTCACAGCATTCCCGCCATCCAAGGGGGCAGGAAGAGGCCCAGAGTTCCCAACATGCAAATGATGATAAATATCCAAAGAAAGATCCTGTCGATCACCATGGCAACGTATTTCCAATCTTCCTTTACCTGCAACAAGAGAGCATGAAGATCCCAGATTAGCAAGGCAACAATGTACAGCACATCTCCTCCTCCACTGGGGGATGGACATTAGTTCCTGCACTCCACTGGAGCAGGGGATAATCTAAGTAATTCAATAACCATGATGTGAGGGGATAATCTGCCAAAATAATCCATTAACCATGGCACTAGGGGTAATCTGTTCACTAACCACTCTTCCAGGGGATAATCTATTTAACTAATTCACTAACCGTGAGGAATAGGGAATAAGTTACTCAACTCATTCATTAACCATGGCAAAATGGAATAATCTGTTGACCTAGTCATTAACCACTGAAGTAATCTATTAAGCAAGTTCATTAGCCACTAAATCACTAACCACTGTATAATTTATTATTCTAGTCGTTTAAGCTCTTTTAATTCAAATTTCCCCAGAATGTGCCATGCTGTTTCTTGTGATCTGCTATGAAGTCCTGGAGAAGTATCGATAAGCACACACTAGTTGTGCTAGGTCCGGTTACCACCCCGCAGCAGTGCATGTCACAGTACCTACCTGAACAGCAGGGAACAACTGACCACACTGAACTGGACATCTGACTAGTCACGAGCTGTCAGCACTGCAGAAGGACTCTGTTCATCCATTTCTTCCACCCACTGTCCTCCTCCTACCTTCTCTGCAACCTAGACCAACATCTCACTCTCTCTCTGTTCTGACAAAGGCTCTCTGACCTGAAGCGTTGTTTCTCTCTCCACAGACGCTGCCTGACCTGCTGAGTGTTTCCAGCATTTTCAATTTCTTAAATATGACCCAATGGTCTATAAACCTTTGGTTAGGCCACATTGGGAGTATGGCGTGTAGTTCTAGTCACCCCATTACAGAAGGGATGTGGAGCCTTTGGAGAGGAGGTTCACCAGGATGCTGCCTGGATTAGAGAGTATGGGCTATGAGGAGAGGTTGGACACACTTGGGTTGTTTTCTCTGGAGCGGTGGAGGCTGAGGGAAGACCTGATAGAAGTTTATAAAATTATGAGAAGCAGAGATAGGGTAGACGCTCAGAGACTTTTTACCCAGGGTGGAAATGGCAAATACTAGAGGGCACTGCTTTAAGGTGAGAGGGGAAAGTTTAAAGAAGGTTTATAAGGTCTTTTAAAAAAAAAACAGAGAGCGGTGGGTGCCTGGAACGTGCTGCCAGGGGAGATGGTGGAAGGAGATATGACAGCAACATTTAAGAGGCATTTAGACACGTGAACAGGCAGGGGATGGAGGGATATGGATCACATGCAGGCTGACAGGATTAGTTTAATTTGGTATCGTGGTTGGCACAGACATCATGGGCGGCACAGACATCATGGGCAGAAGGGCCTGTTCCTCTGCTGTTCTATGTTGCAAAAAGTCACCGTTCACCTACACACCAGGGGCAGCTCACAGCAGCCAACTGACCCACCAACCCTCACGTCTTTGGGACGTGGGAGGGAACTGGAGCACCTGGGGGAACGTGCAAACTCCACACAGACAGCACCCGAGGTCAGGATTGAACTGGGTCGCTGGAGCTGTGAGGCAGCAGCTCAACCAGCTGCACCACTGTGCCGTCCATGGTGTTATCTGCCCCATTTCCTACATTACAGCAGAGGACACCAGGGACAAGCATGAGGTCACAGGGACTGGGGAGCCACTCCCTCATCTACAGGCCCGGCAGCTTCCCCTCCAAGTCACGCACCATCCTGACAAGGAAATATTCCACCGGTCTACATCCCCACTGGGTCCAAGTCATGGAACTCCCTCCCCAACAGCCCCGTGGGGGCACCTTCACCAGAAGGTGTGCAGTGGGTCATGACAGCAGCTCACCCTCACTTTCTCCAGTGCAGTTATGGATGGACAATAAATGCTGCCAGCATCCAGTGAAGGAATAGAAATAAATTTAACACGGTACTTTAGGCCAAGAACTACTTAGAAAAGAACCGTGAATGTTTCACTGTCATTTATCAATGGAACAATTAGTTTACGAATGGATGATCACAGATTTCGCCTTGTTCCAATTTATCAGTCGGTTTGGTCCAATAAAGTATTTGGAAAATACAGATAGGACCTGGTATCTGATGCAGTCCACCTGCAGAATTGGAAAACTGCACATTTGCCACCCTGAATGTTGATTGATCTCTCATTCAGGACTGCATTTCTCAAAGGATCGGGCAAACTCTTCGACTACACAACAAATGCAAGGTGGCACAGCTGCAGGGACCCAGGCTCCATCCCGACTTTTATTGTTGCCTGTGTGGAGGTTGCACGTTTCCCCAGGTGCTCCAGTGTTGGTGGTGAACTGGCCACTATAAATTGCCTCTTAGGAGAGATAATTGGCAAAAGAATTGTGGATTTGACAGGCATGAGAGAGAGAAGTTGTTGCGAGGATACAGGGAGACAAGGAGGGGGGAATGGAACTGATGGCAATCATCTTCCATTTTGTAATCAGTAGCCCTGCAGACGAAACATCACATGTTATCGTATCAGTGCATTTATGGCACTATTTCATCAAACCAGTAACCTTCCTTTTTGTTATACTGCCATAACTACTGCTAAACACCTCCAGCATGTGTTACAAGCACGGGCAGGGAGATCAACGTAGGGGCTACAGAATGGAAAGCTCCTCCAAAGTCTAAAGCTCAAACACTGCTCCTTCCAACCTGACATCTTCCTTAATTACTCTGCAGATCCCTCAGGGGAAAGGTTCAAGAGTTCAGTGATCAAACATCATATTTGCTCCAATCCCTTTCCAATAAGTTCAGTGTCAATAATCTCATTCAGAACCTAGATGCCAACATTCCTGAGAGCGGGTCCAACGTGGCATTCAAGGATGGGAGTTCTTCCTGATGCATTCAGACCAACGAGAGAGGGAAGGCAACTTGGAAGTAGCATTGGTTTAAGGCCTCTCATTTCTGGGACTTAAAATCACCCCTTAAGCCCTGTTAAATGAAAGGCATTGACTGATTGTATCTGTGGACTGGACCAGAGGAAGGCTTCCTTTGCATCTCCTCCCACCCCACTGCCACAGCCGGCAGAGACGTTTCCACAGCTGAGGTAGAAGCTTGCCCGGAAATCATCTCAAAACCAGAGAGACAGAGGTAGCCCCAGAATAGATTCCCCCTCAACTGGTAACACTGCATTTCTATAGCACCTTTTACCTTATCACAAAGCACTTTCCAGCCAATTAACAAGGGCAGTCACTGCTGTGATCAGTTTTGGGCCCCATATCTAAGGAAGGATGTGCTGGCATTGGAGACGGTCCAGAAGAAGTTTACGAGAATGATCCTGGGGATGAAAGGGTTAATGCATGAGGAGCGTTTGATGGCTCTGGGCCTGAACGCTGGAGTTCAGAAGGATGAGGAGGGATCTCATTGAAACCCACCGAATATTGAAAGGCCTGGATAGAGTGGACGTGGAGAGGGTGTTTCCAGTAGTGGGAGAGTTTAGGACCAGAGGACACAGCCTCAGAACAGAAGGGTGTCCCTCTAGACCTGAGATGAGGAGGAATTTCTTCAGCCAGAGGGTGGTGAATCTATGGAATTCATTGCCACGGATGGCTGTGGAGGCCAAGTCACTGGGTGTATTTAAAGCGGAGGTTGACAGGTTCTTGATTAGTAAGGGTGTCAAAGGTTATGGGGAGAAGGCAGAAGAATGGGGTTGAGAGGGAAAAATAAATCAGCCATGATCGAATGGCGGAGCAGACTCGATGGGCTGAATGGCCTAATTCTGCTCCTACGTCTCATAGTCTTATGGTGATACAGAAAACATGGTGGACAATCTGTGCACAGCACGATCCCACAATGTGTCAATGACCAGATCTGTTGGCTTGTGGACTGTTGGATAAATATCGGCCAGAGCACGAGGGATAATTGCCCTGCCCTTGGTATCGTGCTGTGCGATCTTTTACAGCCGCTTGAGGTGTTAGACAAGGTCTTGGTTTAACATCTCACACCACCTTCTTCACCACCCTGTCTACCCGCGACACCACTTTCAGGGAACCACATCCTTGCACTCATAGGTCCTTCGGTTCTATAACACTCCCCAGGGTGCTACCGTTCACTGTCAAGGTCCTACCCTGGGATTGACTTCCCAAAATGCAGCACCTCGCACTTATCTGGATTGAAAGCCATTTGCCAATCCTTGGCTCACTCACCCAGCTGGTCAAGATCCCTCTGTAATTTTTGGTCACTGTCTACGATTTATTAGGGAATCTGTGTTGAGAGAGACCACTTTGTATGGTACCAGATCTCCTCCGTTCCGTCCCATCGAAACACCTTAGCAGTTAAAGACTACCGTCAACCCACACTCAACCTTTCAACCAAAGATTTACTGGAATCCCAGTCAACACACAAACCCAAGAGCGTCACAACTTACCGAGGAATCGGCGTCCTCTGCGCGGAGGTGGTCAGCGATGTAGCGAACACCTTCCACTGCTCGCTCCATGGCAGGGCCCAGCAACACGTCCTGATGCTTTCTGGGACTGGCTCCACCTGCATCTCGCTTCGTGCGCGAGGCTCTGCCCCTCTGCTTGTTGGCACGTTTGCCTTTCGACGTGGATGGAGTGGACCGACTGTGTTCTCCTGTCTCACAGCTCTGAGGCACGGTGGCTGTGGACCTCGAATGGCCATTGGCTTGGGGCCAATCCTCAGGCAGATTGCTGTACTGGATACTGCGGGACCGAAATCGAGTGCCGGTCAGTGGGACCGTCTCCTGCACGGCTGGGTGCTGAAAACTCATTGACCTCCCCTCAGCGTGGTCATTAGGCTGGTCACCGGTGAGACAGGGAGGGTGGCTGATAGGTGGGGAGCAATGGTAGCCACCCTTTGCCAGGTCACTGCACTGGGCAGGTGGCAACTTGCAGAGAGCCTGGCACTCCGCCCACTCTGCCTGTCCGGCGACCGAGGACGACCGTCTGTCAGATTCCCGGCTGAGGTGCCTTTGGCCAACTTTGGCCGGGCAACCAACCGGCGCGTAGGCAAGGCCGAGAAGCTCCCGGCAGTTCTGGCTCACGGCTGGGGGTCTTTGCATGAACAGGAGGCGAGGGATCAGATCGAGGAAGGACCTCTGCACCCAGCCAGGCATGCTGTGGGTGTGGGGTGAGCGGTGGTGCACGTTCAACACGAAGACCGTGATGATGATGGAGAGGGTGACAAATATCATGGTGAAGAGGAGGTACTCCCCGATGAGGGGGATGACCAGTGAGGTGGAGGGGATGATCTCCGTGATCAGCAGCAGGAAGACCGTCAGTGAAAGCAGCACTGAGATACAAAGGGTGATCTTCTCCCCACAGTCCGAGGGCAGATAGAAGACCAGCACGGTCAAAAATGATATCAGCAAACACGGGACGATAAGGTTAATGGTGTAGAAGAGAGGGAGCCGCCTGATTAGGAAGGAATAGGTAATATCCGAGTACACTTCCTCACAGCACTCATATTTCTTGATGTTGTAGTTCCCAACAGCACTGACGATAGCCCACTCTCCACTTTCCCAATAGTCCTGTTGATCCACGTGTCTGTGCATGCTCACAAGGTCTATCTTGGCTTTGTCAAACGTCCATGATCCGAACTTCATGGTACAGTTCTGCTGGTCGAATGGGAAGAAGGTCACATCAATATTGCAGGAGCTCTTGTAGATGGCCGGAGGTGTCCACTTGATCCTGCCGGTGTGGAACAGATGGGCCTTGGTCAGGTGAGTGACTGCAAAGTCCCCATCAGCACTGCAGGAGAAAAACCCAAGTTGAACACAAAGGCGGCAATATTCATCATCAAAGATCCCCACCATCCGGGCCGTGCCATCTTCTCGCAGCTGCCATCAGGCAGGAGGTACAGAAGCCTGAAGTCCCACACCACCAGGTTCAGGAACAGCTACTTCCCTTCCACCATTTGGTTCTTGAACCAACCGGCACAACCCTAATCACTACCTCAGTACAGCAACACTGGGACCACTTTGATCACTTTACACTATAATGGACTTGATTTTTTTTTGTTCTAATTGTGCACATGGCAATAACTCAACAATCAACAATGGCCAATAACTCAATAATAATGTAAAGCAGTAAAATATTCCAAACAATTTACAGGACCTAATCAACTCAAACTGACAGTGAGCCACACAGGGAGATACGGAACCTGTGAGCAAACTCTTGGCCATAGCTGGGTTTACGGAGATGAGGCAGAGGTCTTTCAGGATGGAATTGAGAGTCCAGGCTGTGGGAGAGAGCTCTACAGTCTCTGCATCCTCCGGATAACAGAGCTTACCTGGATTCCCTGCTTTAGTGACCACCTTATCGTGTGGTCACCAGACATCACTCCCAGAATGTGGAAACACTTTCTCCACCATCAAACCCTTTCATAATCAGGTCACCCTTGCAGGGGAAAGATTCCAGTCTGCTTAATTGCTCCTGAAAGCTCTGGTATCACCCTTGTCAAACGTTCTTCCATTTTCTCCACCAAGAGCTGTGTCTGATGCCAAGAGCAGCCTAGCCAAGAATTTGAAACAAGTTTAATCTGGTCTCTCTGCTTCCCAGTTCAACCCCCCTGGAACTGAGCCCCGTGGTCCATTGGGTTTTAGCATAATCATCCATCATGGCCACCGTCAGTGCTCAGCAGAACTGCAGAACCAGGCACCTGCCCGTAAAACAGTTATTACGCTGTTACCCACTTGTTGTAAAGGACTATGTCAGGCCTCCAGAGAAGTTCCGATGGAATTCTGATCGAAGTCACGTTCTCGTATTCTGAGGGATCCCAGCGGAGTTTGAAATCATTCCATTCCTGAAAACCAACAAGAAAGTTCGGGTGTCAGGTAAAGTAGAAAAATCATCATTTGAAACCAGGGGAGAAGGTGGAATACAAGGGAAACAGACCTGCTTCACCCAGACGTTGGTGGTCATCATTTGGTTCTTTTCATCCTGTGTGGAGAGCACGAGATGTTACAAATGAAAAGCTTTAAACTGAATTAATTATACAGTAACTGATAAAATCTTTACCTGTACCGTCCCTGGGAGAATTCTGGAAGTGTCCCTTGATCAAACTTGAAATCCACTGAGTAATTTTACCCCTCACACTCTGAATCAGAGGATGCAGAGTTGAGTCCTGTTCCAGAGACTTGAGCACATAATCTAACACTGACACTCCCAGTGTGGTACTGGGGGGGTGTTGCACTATTAGAGGTGAGACATTAAACCAATGACTAATCTGCCTCTTCATTTATTTATTCAATTTTCGGGACCCGGGTGCTGGGAAAGGTCAACATTTATTACCTGCCTCTAATTGCCGCTGAGGTGGGGGTGAGCTGCCTCCTTGAACCGCTGCAGTCCTTCTGGTGAAGCTGCTCCCACAGCGTTGTGTAACGTAGCACTTTCACTGTGCTAGTAAGTGTTATCCTCACCTTAGTAATGCAAGGGTTTGACCAGATCTGTGGTTGAATGTTGGCTACTTATAATATATAGGCCACGTACAGGGAAGTAAATCTCCGGCTACAGTCTGCTGTGGTTCACCTTGTCTACACCCAGTCTACTTGCCAAGGAAAGATGCTGATATGTCGTATATTGGCAGATGTCATATTGTATTAGTGATATTTTTAAAGGGGTGTAAACATACCTGTAACAGGTAGAGAGTTTGTGGATTTAGACCCAGCAACAATGATACAACAGCAATGTATTTCCAAGTCAGGATGGTGTACGACTTCAAAGGGAACTTGCAGGTGGTGGTGTTCCCCTCTACCTGCTGCCCGTGTCCTTCCTGGTGGCAGAGGAGGTGGGTGTGGGAGGTGCTGTCAGAGTAGCCTGGGTGAGTAATTGCAGTGCTTTCTGCAGAAGATGTTCACTGTGCACTGGGGCAGTGGGGGATGAATGTTTACGGAGGTGGATGGGGTGCCGATGGAGCGGACTGCTTTGTCCTGGATGGTATCGAGATCCTTGGGAATTGTTGCAGCATTCGCCCAGAAGATCGGAGTGTTCCATCATTGTGGATGGTGGAAAGGCCTTGGGGTGTCAGGATGTGAGTCACTCACCACAGGGTCCCCAGCCTCTGACCTGCTCCTGCAGTCACCGCATTTGTGTGGCTGGTCTGGTTGAGGTTCTGGGCAGTGGTGACCCCAGGATGTTGATGGTGGGGGACTTGGTAGTGGCAGTGCTATTGAATGTTAGAGTCGCTCTTGTTGGAGATGGTCATTGTCTGGTCAATGTTACAGGTGGATGTACAATGTTACAGGTGGATGTACTAGCTCACCTGGCATCCCTCAACCAACACCACTCAAACAGAATATCATGCCATTATCACAATGCTGTTAGTGGGATCTTTCTCTGCACAAACTGACACTGCAACAACTACATTAAGCTTCAAAGGCACTGTTTCACTTCAAACTAATGACCTTTGAGAGAACAGCGGGGCCTCAGTTTAACGTCCCATCCAAGAAATGACAGCTTTAGGGGCCCCTTGAGCACCCACCACTGGAGAAGGACTTGAACCCCAACTTTCTGACCACAAGTTGAGAGTAGTGAAGAATTTAAGAAACATCTACACTCACTAGATTTTCCATTGGAGGTTTTTGGAGAGTAGTCCAGGGCCATGTGTGGAATGAGTTGAATTTCTAAAAATCGGAACCTCGGGAGAGCCCAAAGCACTCCAAAGCTGTCTGGGTCTCCCCAGAGCCTTCCAAGCTTCTCCAGAGCTTTCTGACTCTCTCCAGGACCACCCAGGCCTCTCCAGAGCCCTCCAAGTCTCTCCAGGGTACAGACACTCCATGGATGGAACAGCAGCAGCTGGTTTGCACACAGCAAAGCCCTAAACTTAACACTGTAATAAATGACCCAGTCACCTACGCTTGAGGTAATAAGGAATGGTCAGGACACTTTATCCATCTTCCCCAAACTGATCACTGGATTGTTTACATCCAACTAGCAGGGAGCTCAGGTTTTATTGGAAAGACACTCACTCCAATTGGATGGCGTTCCCTCAAAGGTGCATGGGAGCTGCCCACTGAAATCACTCACTCTCGAGGTTAGACTGGGACTCAAAGCAAAGCTCCAACATTTGCACCCAGAGCAGAAATTCAACCCAGTTTACACAGAGCAGGTGGGGTCTGTGATTCACAAGAGGGGAAGCTGTTCTTTAAGTATTCACCAGAAATATTTTCTATGATCAACATAAACAGAATATCATAATAATTCTCAAAACAAATTAAGTATCGACAGCCGTTAACATGCAGGCTTTGCACTGATGTTTGCTCGAGATGGACTGACTGGCCAACTCTCACTGCAGGCTGCATATCCTCAACCTTCACACTGCTGCAAAATACACAGCTGCAGGCTCAGCCTGCAGGCAACTAGGAAGGCAAATTGTATCTTGGGTTTTATTGCAAGAGGATTTGGGTGTAAGATGTCTTACTGCAGGCAGATGGGATTAGAATCTGTGTACGTTCTTGTAGGAAAGGTGAAAGATTGTTCCAAACCCATTAACCAATGGGTCAAGCTTTCGCACGACCTCTAGTTTCATCCACGTACCACATCCACAAGTTGGGCGATGGACAGTCCGAAGTGGACGAAGACAGTGTCAGAAGAGTTGGCCACAGGTCGGGAAAACTTGTTGTAGCCGGTAAAAAGTTTCTTCAGGAGCAACTCCTCCGCCTGGGGACGGCTTCCCACCTGACAACAAACTGACAGCGGAGAGGTCGTTCAATGACAGAACATACACCACCCACACCTCCTCTGGGGTAAGTGAGCTCTGGTAGGGTCCCACACAGGAGGTTGGCAAACGAGGTTAGAGCAGATGGAATGGGGGGGGGTTCCCCAGTTGGTCGACAGAGAGAAAACAAAAAGAGTGGGAGAATGGGTCCTTTTGAGGTGGGCAGGAGGTGACCGGTGGGGACACAGGAGTCGGTGCTTGGGCCCCAGCTACGCAAGATTACAACTAAAGGGGAGCTGAAGCTATATGGGAAGGTAGGTAGGGAAGAGGATGCAAGGGGGGGCTTTAAAGGAGATTTAGAACAAGCTAAGTGAGTGGGTTTTAATAGGATACAAGTCCACTTTTATAGGAAAATTGAAATGCTGAGAGATTGGGAAGGGTTGGTGTTGGAGGGACCGGCGACGTTGTACACAAGGCACCGGAGCAGGCAACTAGGAAGGCAAATTGTATCTTGGGTTTTATTGCAAGAGGATTTGGGTGTAAAATGTCTTACTACAGGCAAGTGGGATTAGCATGATGGTCGGCACAGATATTGTGGGCCGAAGGGTCTGTTTCCGTGCTGCAGGACTCTACCACTGTGGGTGAGACCGGGAGCTGTGTGTAACTTTCTGGGGTTTGGAACAACGAAAGGTGACCTCACTGAAAGGTACAAAATTGTTGGAGGGGGAGAGTCGGGAGGGAGAAGAGTTGGGGAGAGTCGGGGGGGGGGGAGTCGGGGGGAGAGTCGGGGGGGGGAGTCGGGGGGAGAGTCGGGGGGGGGAGTCGGGGGGAGAGTCGGGGGGGAGTCGGGGGAAGAGTCGGGGGGGAGGAGGGGGGGAGGAGGGGAGGAGGAGGGGGGGAGGAGGGGAGGAGGAGGAGAGTCGGGGGGTGGGGGGAGGAGGAGGGGAGTCGGGGGGTGGGGGGAGGAGGAGGGGAGTCGGGGGGTGGGGGGAGGAGGAGCAGGAGGAGGAGAGTCGGGGGGTGGGGGGAGGGGGAGAAGGAGAGTCGGGGGGGGTGGGGAGGAGGAGAGTCGGGGGGGGTGGGGGGAGGAGAGTCGGGGGAGTGGGGGGAGGGGGAGGGGAGTCGGGGGGGAGGGGGAGGGGAGTCGGGGGGGTGGGGGGAGGGGGAGGAGAGTCGGGGGGGTGGGGGGAGGAGAGTCGGGGGGGTGGGGGGAGGAGGAGGGGAGTCGGGGGGGTGGGGGGTGGGGGGAGGAGAGTCGGGGGGGGTGGGGGGAGGAGGGGAGTCGGGGGGTGGGGGGTGGGGAGGAGGAGAGTCGGGGGTGAGGGGGAGGAGAGGAGAGTCGGGGGGGTGGGGGGAGGAGGAGTCGGGGGGTGGGGGAGGAGGGGAGTCGGGGGGGGTGGGGGGTGGGGAGGAGGAGAGTCGGGGGGTGGGGGGAGGAGGAGTCGGGGGGCGTTGGGGGGAGGAGAGTCGGGGGGTGGGGGGGGGGGAGAGTCGGGGGGGTGGGGGGGGGGAAGAGTCAGGCAGACAGCTCCTATAGTCTTGAACAGAGTCAGTGCTGGATTCCTGCTTCCTCAAACTCCAGACTTGCCCCACCCCAGCTCAAGCCCCCGACCCCCATCCTCAGCCCCACCCCGACCCTCCCCTCCACCAGCCCCCCGCCCAGTGCCCGCACTGTTCCCCCGGGTCCGAGCCCTACCTGGGGCGGTCAGCAGGAGGAGGAGCAGTGGAACGGGGCAGCCCCCCCGGGAGGGCTCCGTCCTGTCCGGCCGCTCCATCCCGCAGTCCCCGGCACCTTCCGCCGCCGTCCAGGGACCCGAGGCTTGGCGCTTCCCCCAGTCAGAGCAGCGGGCGGGCGACGGCAACTCCGCCCCCCGAACCCTCCCCCTCCCGGGACACAGAGCGAACCCACCCCTCCCTCTCCGGACACAGAAAATGGGCAGACCGTCCCCTACCTCTCCGGACAGTGGACACCCCCCCCTCCGGATAACTCCCCTCTCCGGACACAGAGTGGACAGCACCCCCCCGGACAACCCCTCTCTCCGGACAGTGGACACCCCCGTCTCCGGACACACCCTCTATCCGGACAGAGTGGAGACCCCCGTCTCCAGACAACCCCTCTCTCTGGACAGTGTGGACATCCCCCTCTCCGGACACCCTTCTCTCCAGACACAGAGTGGACACCCCTCTCTTCGGACACTCCCTCTCTCCGGACAGAGTGGACAGGCACCCCTTCTCCAGACCACCCACTGCCCGTTGACCACCCCGGCGCTGGTGAAACGGGACCAGAGCAGTGATTGATCAATGGGGGGTGGGGGTGGGGGTTGGGGGTTGGGGGGTGTGTGGCGGACGGGGGGTGTGGGTGGGGGTGTGGCGGACGGGGGGTGTGGGTGGGGGTGTGGTGGACGGGGGTGTGTGGGTGGGGGGGCGATGTGGCAGACAGGACAGGACCGGGGGCTTCTCGCTCGATTCAGGGGACCGGCGCCTCCCCAGGACATCAGGTAGTGTGGAGCCAGACTCAGGGACAGAGAGCCCCACAGGGAGCAGGACTGACCCTCCCCGGAGCAGTGGACAGAGGGGAGGGGAGGAATTGTCCTCAGCACGGAGACCCTTCAACCATGGGAGAGGACAGGCCAGCATTAATTGACCCCAGGCTGAGGGGCTGATCCAGCCACCCAGACTGTGAAAGGACGTCAGGGCTCCTCTCCGGGGCATTAATGAACCAGGTGAATTTTTAGAACCATAGAACAATACAGCACAATACAGGCCCTTCGGCCCACTATGTTGTGCCGACCTTCAAACCACTCCTAAGACTATCTAACCCCTTCTTCCCATATATCCCTCTATCTTAAATTCCTCCATTATGCTTATCTAACAATCTCTTGAACTTGCCCAACGTATCAGCCTCCACCACCACCCCAGGCAGCGCATTCCATACACCAACCACGCTCTGGATGAAAAACCTCCCTCTGATATCTCCCTTGAACTTCCCACCCATTACCTTAAAGCCATGCCCTCTTGTATTGAGCATTGGTGCCCTGGGAAAGAGGCGCTGGCTGTCCACTCTATCTATTCCTCTTAATATTTTGTATATCTCTATCATGTCTCCCCTCATCCTCCTCCTCTCCAGTGAGTAAAGCCCTAGCTCCCTTAGTCTCTCCTCATAATCCATACTCTCTAATCCAGGCAGCATCCTGGTAAATGTCCTCTGTACCCTTTCCAATGCCTCCACATCCTTCCTACAATGAGGTGACCAGAACTGGACACAGTACTCCAAGTGTGATCTAACCAGAGTTTTGTAAAGCTGCATCATTACTTCATGGCTCTTAAACTCGATCCCACAATTTATGAAAGCTAACATCCCATAAACTTCCTTAACCACCCTATCCACCTGTGTGGCGACTTTCAGTGATCTGTGGATATGAACCCCCAGATCTCTCTGCTCCTCTACACCGCCCAGAATCCTGCCATTTACCTTGTACTCCACCTTGGAGTTTGTCCTTCCAAAGTGTACCACCTCACACTTCTCTGGACTGAACTCCATCTGCCACTTGTCAGCCCAGCTCTGCATCCTATCAATATCCCTCTGTAAGCTTCGACAGCCCTCCACACTATCCACAACACCACCGATCTTTGTGTCATCTGCAAACTTGCTAACCCACCCTTCCACCCCCTCATTTAAGTCGTTAATAAATATCACAAAAAGTAGAGGTCCCAGAACCGATCCCTGTGGGACACCACTAGTCACAGCCCTCCAATCTGAATGCACTCCCTCCACCACAACCCTCTGCTTTATACAAGCAAGCCAATTCTGAATCCACACGGCCAAGCCTCCCTGGATCCCTTGGTCTCTGACCTTCTGAAGAAGCCTACCATGCGGAACCTTGTCAAACACCTTACTAAAATCCATGTAGACCACATCTACCGCACTACCCTCATCAATCTTCCTGGTCACCTCCTCAAAGAACCCTATCAGGCTAGTGAGGCAAGATCTTCCCTTCACAAAGCCATGCTGGCTGTCCCTAATCAGTCCATGATTCTCTAAATGATCATAGATCCTATCTTTTAGAATCCTTTCTAACAGCTTACCCACCACAGACGTAAGGCTCACTCGTCTGTAATTTCCTGGACTATCCCTACTACCTTTTTTGAATAAGGGGACAACATTCGCCACCCTCCAATCCTCCGGTACCATTCCCGTGGACAACGAGGACTCAAAGATCCTAGACAACGGTTCAGCAATCTCCTCCCTCGCCTCACGAAGCATTTAGATCTGCACTTGAATAGGCAAGGCATGGAAGGATATGGAGCCAATGTGGGCAAATGGGATTAGTGTTGATGGGCTAAAAGATCAGCATGGATGTGGTGGGCCGAAGGAGGTGGGGGAGTGGTGGAAGGTTGTTTTTTTTTTATTGGGAACCTTGTGACCAGTGGTTCACTGCATTTATTAATGACTTGAGGTGAATATAGGAGGGTGTGATTACTATCTGTGAATGATTTGAGATTTGCTGCTGTTGTGACAGTGAGGAAGGTTGTCTAAGGCTACAGCAGGATACAGCTGAGTTGGAAAGTTTGGGAACAAGGTTAGCAGATGAAATTTAATCTTGGCAAGTGCAAGGTGATGTGTTTTGGGAAGTCATGTAAGGATAGGACATGTACAGTAAATGGTAGGGTGCCAAGGAATGTCGATGAACAAAGGGACCTTGGGGTTCAAGTCAATAGTTCCCTGAAAGTAGCAACATAGGTAGACAGGATGGGGGAGAAGGCGTGTGGTATGCTTGCCTTCATAGGTTGGGGCATAGGATATAAGGGTTGGGACGTCATGTAACTTAACAAAATACTGGTTAGACTGAATTTGGAGCACTGTGTGCAGTTCTGGTCACCACACGACAGGAAGGACGTGGTTGCACTGGAGAGAGTGTAGAGGAGATTCACTAGGATGTTGCCCAGATCGGAGGAATTTAGTTATGGGGAGAGACTGGATAGGTTGGGATTGTTTTCCCTGGAGCCTAGGAGGCTAAAGGGTGACCTGATAGAGTTATATAACCTTTTAACAGATGTAGGTAAGATTGATGGAATCTTTTTCCATGGTAGGGGTATCGATAGGGTATAGGTTTAATGTCAGAGGAAGGAGTTTTAAAGGGGACCTTGGGGGGAGGTAAGTTTTTTACCCAGACTGTGGTTGATATCTAGAACGCACTGATAGGTGGTGGAATTAGGTAAATTCACGATGTCCAAGAGACATTTAACCTGACACTTTCATAGGCAAGGCTTAGAATGATAAGGTTCTGATGGGATAAGTGTAGACAAGCAGGTTGGCATGGACTTGGTGAGCCAAAGGGCCTGTTTCTGTGCTGGACAAGTCTCTATCTCTCTTCCTCTTTCCTTTAGCCTTGCTCACTTTACATAGCCAAGTTTACAAATGTTCTCTCAATGGAGACACAAGAAAGACTGTAGGTCCTGGAGATCTGGAACAACACATAAAATTCTGGAGGAGGAACACCTCATATTCTGTCTTGGTAACCTCCAACCTGATGGCATCAACATTGATTTCTCTAACTTCTGGTAACCCTCCCCTCTGTCCCCCCGCCCTTCGTTTTCCCTCATTCCTCTTGCCTCATTACCCCTCCTCGTTCCCCTCCCCCACCCTCACCCTCACGACCTGCCCCTCACCCTCTGGACCTTTATTCCCTGGTCCACTGTCCTCTCCCATCAGATTCCAGCTTCTTCAGCCCTTTTGCCTCTTCCACCTCCCACCTCCCAGATTCTCACATCATTCCCACTTTCCCCCCTGCCCCCAACTACCTACCTTCCCCCCTCACCTGGACTCACCTGTCACCTGCCAGCTCATGCTCCTCCCCCTCCCTCTACTCTTTTATTCTGGCTCCCTCTCTCTTTCTTTCCAGTCCTGATGAAGGGTCTCGTCCAAAAACATCAACTGTTCATTTCCCTCCATGGATGCTGCCTGACCCTCTGAGTTCCTCCAGCATTTTGTGTGTTGTTCCAAAGGTTCTCTCAAAGTGCTGGAAACACTCAGCTGGTCAGGCAGCATCTGTGGAGAGAGAAACAATATTAACATTTCAGGTTCAAGACCCTTTGCCACAACCTTTCAATGTGAAATGTTAACCCTGTGCCTCTCTCCACAGATGCTGCCTGACCTGCTGAGTGTTTCCAGCATCCTGAGAGAACATTTGCTGCCTGACTTGTTGAGTGTTTCCAGCATTCTGTTTTTATCTCCGTATTTGCTTCATTTAAGATGTCACAGTTCCAAAATCCAATATTTCTTAAATTAGAAAATTCCTTGTAATTCTACCTGGTTGCAGAACGTCATTGCGATGGTTGAGTCACCTTCAGCTCGATCATTTGAGGTTTGAAGCATTGGAGGAGTGCACAGTTTTCAATCTCTGAAGGGGTTAAACACAACCGAATGCAGCCTCAGTCAATATTATTCATAAAATATACATGTTTCATTAAAAACACCAATTAAAGAAACTTCACACAACAGCTGCTTTCAATTAAACACTAATTACTATGTATTATAAATGATTCAGAGCCTTTCTCCTCAATCTTGTACCATTTGATGTTATGAACATGAAAAGAAAGTGCTTGTGTTTTATAATATCTCAGGATAAATATCTCAACATTCTTCACATGTTGGGCCTGGTCTGACCTTTAGTTCCTGCCACCTCACAGCCACCCGAAACCAACCCTATCACAGCAGCCAGCACCTCAGCATCTCCAGCACCCCCACTTCTGCTCAACACTTGTGAATTGCTGCTGGGACAATTTCTGGCCCAGTGACAGCACGTAACCAGGTCATCTCCTGACAGGGACAAGAGGCTTGACAGAAGGAAGAAGCCTTGCTGGAAGGGAGATATGTTTAATCAGCTCAGCACACCCTGGGTCACCCACATTACTGAAGGGGAAGAAGAGAAAGTCTTTTTACAAACACGTCCCTTTGGTACTGCTCAATCTTAAGTTGCCAACTCTTCTGGGGTGCTTTGCTGAGACGTCATCATTTGACCTCTGACCACAAACTGCCCCACCTCACAATCTGCCTTTGGTCCATTCTCCAGATGGACTCCCTTTCCCCAGCTAATGGATAAAAGAACATACCCAATATGGAATCATTATCTCAAACAAATCAATAGAGCCATGTCAGTCTAGTGGTATGTTTCTCAGTTTGGGTGATAAAGTATATAATGTGCAAGAGGTCCTGGGTTCAAATCCCAGTTCACCAACTAAGCAGATCATGTTACTGGAGATAGGCATCATGGTCGGTATGGACAAGTTGGGCTGAAGGGCCTGTTTCTGTGCTAAGCAAATCCGTGATGAAATGGCAACTTTTTCCCATGTCCAACATAATGAGAATGTTCATAGAAAATGGCCCCTAATCCCACCCCCACCTCCTCCACACCTTCTCTTCCACAAGCCCCCCACCACCCCCCCCCCCCACATCCACCACACTATCTCATAAAGTCATACAGAATGGAAGCAGGCCATTCGGCCCACCACGTCCATACCGACCAGTGGGCACCCATCTGTATTAACCCCACCTTCCAGCACTTGGCCCTTGGCCTTCTATACCTGGGCGGTTCAAGTGCCCACCTGGACACTTCTTAAATGCTGTCAGTGACTCTGCTTCCACCACTCTCTCCGGCAGTGGGTTCAGGTACTCACCACTCTCTGGGTGAAAAAGGTCACCTCAGGTCCCCTCTAAATCTCCTCCCCATAACTCTGTGTCCTCCAACTTTATCCACCTCTGATAAAGGAATAGTTTCCTGCAGTCATCCCTATCTATACACATTAAGTCATCTACCTCAATCATGTCCCTTCTAACCTCCTCTGTTCCAAGGCAAAACAGACCTAGCCTCTCCAGTCTCTCCATCCCAGGCAACATCCTGGTGAATCTCCTCTGCACCCTCTTCAGTGCAGTCACATCCTTCCTCTAGTGTGGTCAGAGCTGCACACAGTGCTCCATCTGAAATCTGACTCATGGATTATAAAGTTGGAGCAAAACTTTTCTTCTCTTGTATTGAATATCTGACAACTGAAAGCCAGCATCCCCTACGCCTTCTTAACCACATTATCCACCTGCACTGCCACCTTCAAGGATCTTTGGATTTTGAATACTTTGAAAATGATCAAAGAAAATAAACCTTGCTCTGTCAGGCATTGCCCCTGCTTCTGTCCCCACCTCCATCCCCTGTCCCCCACCGTCCCAACCTTCCCACCTCCCTCCCTCCCTCCCCACCTCCTCCACACCTTCTCTGCACCTCTATAGTAGTTTAAAAACTGTTCAATTCTTACAACAACCATTGCTGGTTGAGAGTCAATAACCTGAGACGTTAACCCTGTTTCTTTCTCCGTAGGTGCTGCCTGACCTGCTGAGTATTTCTGGTTTTGATTTCACAGTTTAACACACTGGAAGTTTGATAGCTGATGGGATAATTTGCACCAGAAAGTGATTGTCAGATCTAGTTGACTCGAGCTTAATTCTACATCATGCTGGTTTCTGTGAATGGAAGTTGGAATCAGGTTAAGTACTGCCCAAAATAGTATTTGTTACATATTCATTGAGGTCAGATGTATCTACCCATACACTGTCGAGCCACTCAGGTGTAGTTCGACCACAATCACAGTTCTGTGTGTATCTCCAGGCACTGCAGTCTACAAAAGGCTTTGTGGGTGGGACATTGCCTTCATGGAGTAAAATGGACTTTGTTTTGTTCTAATTTTGTTCTTTCTTGTAAACATTATGTATAATTTATGTTTAATTTATGCTTTTCTTGTGAATCTTGAGTATCTGATGCTCTGTGCCTGTGACGCTGCTGCAGGTAAGTTTTGCATTGCACCTGTGCACACATGGACTTGTGCAGGTGACAATAAACTCGACTTTGATTTTGATTCACCAGAATATTGCTGAGGCTCCAAATGTTGGATCAGGTGTGCGGATCATAAACACCAGCATTCCCTTCCAGGGAATAAACAGCAGGTGGTACTTGGAAGAAGATCTTTTGGCTTTTGAAAAAAATGGATTGGGTGGATGTCCGTTCACTGGTGGGGTTATCTAGCATGAGGCCACACCACCTTATAACCAGAGCCAAGCCTTTTACTTTTTCAATCTTTTTATTAGTTTTCAAATTAATACAGATTAATATATAACATTGATGTTTGTACATGTAATACACAGAGATCAGGAGAACAATCATGGCATAGATGATCATAGAGAACAATAAAATATAAAAAATCTGTAGATCCAACCATCTCTTAGTAAATGAATATAATATAAAAGAAAGGAAAGAAAAAGATTTATTATATAAATTTTAAAAAAGAAAGAAAAAAAACCCAAATCAATAAGAAAAATTATAAACGATATAAACTAAACTAAACAGAAAAATCACACAAAAAAAACAAACAACAAAAAAAAACTGGGCTAAAATTTCTCAGTAGAAACAGAGCAATTTTATGTCATCAACTCCGTTCCTCTAAGTTGGAAAGTTATTGAAAGGGGATCTACATCATGTGAAAATATTGAATAAATGGACTCCAAATATCTTCAAATTTAAGCGAAGGATCGACAGTACCACTCCTAATTTTTTCCAAGTTTAAACATGATATAGTTTGAGAGAACCATTGAAAAGTAGTAGGGGGTATTGGATCCTTCCATTTAAGCAAAATGGATCGTTTGGCCATTAATGTAACAAAAGCAATCATACGGTTAGCGGAGGCAGATAGATGGCCAGACTCTGTCCTTGGTAATCCAAAAATTGCAGTGATAGGGTGAGGTTGTAAATCAATCTTCAATACATTTGAAATAATGTTAAAAATGTTTTTCCAATATTTTTCCAAAAGAGGACAGGACCAAAACATGTGTCAAAGAAGCCACAGTCAATTTATATCTATCACATATAGGATTTATATGGTGATAAAAACGAGCTAACTTATCTTTGGACATATGGGTCCTGTGAACTACCTTAAACCGTATCAACGAGTGTCTGGCACACATTGAAGATGTATTAACTAAATGAAGAATTTTCTTCCAAGTCCCTGTAGGTAAAGATGTCTGGAGTTCGCTTTTCCATTCATTCTTAATTTTGTCCAGTGATTCTGGACGTATTTTCATAATTAAATCATAGATTATTGCTATCAAGCCCTTCTGATAAGGATTAAGACCTAAAATCTTTTCCATAGTTTCAATTTTGTAAGGTGTCTCAAAAGAGGGTATAGTAGCTTTTAAAAAATTTCTAATCTGCAAATATCGAAAAAAGTGTGATCTAGGCAAATTGTATTTGTTAGACAATTGTTCAAAGGATGAAAAACAGTTATCAATGAATAGATCACGAAAACATACTATTCCCTTCCTTCTCCATATGGAAAAAGCTGAGTCAACTCGGATGGATGAACTAAAAAATTAGATTGAATGGGACTTGACAAGTTAAATTTATTCAATCCGAAAAATTTACAAAATTGAAACCATATTCGTATTATATGTTTAACAACTGGGTTAATCATATGTTCATTTAATTTGGTAAGTGCAAAAGGGAGTGAAGCTCCTAAAATAGAAACTAATGAAAATTCAAGTACTGATTGATGCTCAAGGTGTACGCATTTGGGGCGTTGAATTACATCTAAATCTTGTATCCAAAAAATTAAATATCTGATATTAATTGCCCAATAATATAAAGTTAGGCAAGGCCATACCACCATCCTTTTTTAGTTTTTGTAAATATTTCTTACTTAACCTTGGGTTTTTATCTGCCAAATCAATAGTGTCAAAGAAAGATTTCAGGACAAAAGTTGGAATCGCTTGAAATAAATATAAAAATTTTGGTAAAATATTCATCTTAACCGCATTAATTCGGCCTACCAATGATAAAGACAGTGGAGACCACTTTGAAAATAATTGTTTAACATGGTCAACTAAAGGCAATAGATTAGCTTTAAATAAGTCCTTATGTTCCTTGGTAATTTTAACACCTAAATACATAAAGTAGTAGGTTACCAATCCCCGCAGTACTACCACTACTAGATCAGTTTAGTGTTTTTTCTGGCTATAGATTAAATCTCAATAAGAGCAAACTTTTTCCATTGAATATGCAAACCCCAATTTATAGCCAATTACCTTTTAGAGCCAAGCCTTTTAGGGACCATTATGAAATCCTTCAGGCTGTGTGTGGTAAAATATATCAACTCTCTCCCACAAACAGTTAACTCAAGGAGTTTAAGTCAGATTAACAGACTTCTGCTAAACAGGAGGATTAATGAAACAGAGATCAGTGGGTGAGGTCATTGAACAGACTCAAGATGCTGAACAACCTCTTCCCTATCCAATGATATCGACACCTTGTATGTTACACGGGCCCCAAGGAGGCATAATGGTCTCAGCTCGACCCACACGGCAGGGCGATTCCTTGGTACACGGCACAGGGAAGGCCATCTGGGTTTTGGGATCATCCTCAGACCATAAGGGATGCCGAGCCTTGAACAGAGATTCTGGACGATGCAGAATTCAGGAGAATTAGGCAAGGCACGAAAGGCAGTCTTAATATAGGCAAATAGTGTTGATAGGCACAGAGATCAGCATGGACATGGTGGGCCAAAGGGCCTGTTTCTGTGCTGTACATCTCTGTGACTCTAATGTCCAGTGGTGATG